>NW_027554957.1:12500-25000 GCF_964276395.1 Gasterosteus aculeatus | reverse complement strand
CACGCTCTCTGGAACTGTTTACTTCATCCATCCACTGCACCTGCTGTTCTGCCATCAGTGTCCGAGAACAGTGCTTCTTCATCGGATATCAGCCGGGATCTCACGCTCTCTGGAACTGTTTAATTCGTCCATCCACTGCACCTGCTGTTCTGCCATCAGTGTCCGACAACAGCGCTTCATCATCGGATAACTGCCGTGAAATACCGCTCTCTGGAACTGTTTATTTCATCCACCGCACCTGCTGTTCTGCCATCAGTGTCCGACAACAGCGCTTCATCATCGGATAGCTGCCGTGAAATACCGCTCTCTGGATCTGCTCTGTTCTGGCAGGTAATCAGGGAGATTTTAAGTAGATGAGCGTCCGGGAATAGTGCACTGCACTTGGGCAGGTCACGCCGCGTAACCCGCCCCATATCCCGGTTCCCGAACCCGCTTTTCCGCCCAAAGTTGTCCGAAGATGCTTAGGCCCAGCTGGGGAACGCTCCCCACGAAGCCCGGGTCTCAGCCCTGGAGCCCTGTGTTTCCGAAAACCAGGTTTCTGAAATCTGCGACCTGGTGGCCCAGTGATGTCAGCTGGAACTTTTTTTTTCCGGTCCGCTCAAAATTCTCCAGGGGATTTTAGGGCTTTGCGCCACATATTCCGACTTTTACTTAGTTTCTGACGGAGCCAAAAAAGTCCGGGTTTTTTTGCCCTCCTTATCGTCCCGACTGGAAACTTTAACTTTTTTTTTAAGTCAGAAAATTAAAGTCTTTTTCATCCAGGAGACCGACCCTTCCTTCAAAGCGTCCCAAGTGGTCCTTCGTCATCGGATATCTGTCGGGAAATACCGCTCCATGGAACTGTTTATTTCATCCATCCGCTGCACCTGCTGTTCTGCCATCAGTGTCCGACAATAGCGCTTCTTCATCGGATATCTGCCGGGATCTCACGCTCTCTGGAACTGTTTAATTCATCCATCCGCTGCACCTGCTGTTCTGACATCAGCATCCGAGAATAGTGTCCCGTACTGGGACATGGTCTGGGATATCCCGCTCTCTGGAACTGTGTTATGTTTATTTCCTTCATCCACTGCACCTGCTGTTCTGACATCAGCATCCGAGAATAGTGTCCCGTACTGGGACATGGTCTCGGATCTCCCGCTCTCTGGAACTATGTTCTGTTTATTTCCTTCATCCACTGCACCTGCTGTTCTGACATCAGCATCCGAGAATAGTGTCCCGTACTGGGACATGGTCTCGGATCTCCCGCTCTCTGGAACTATGTTCTGTTTATTTCCTTCATCCACTGCACCTGCTGTTCTGACATCAGCATCCGAGAATAGTGTCCCGTACTGGGACATGGTCTGGGATCTCCCGCTCCATGGAACTGTGTTCTGTTTATTTCCTTCATCCACTGCACCTGCTGTTCTGCCATCAGTGTCCGACAATAGCGCTTCATCATCGGATATCTGCCGTGAAATACCGCTCTCTGGATCTGCTCTGTTCTGGCAGGTAATCAGGGAGATTTTAAGTAGATGAGTGTCCGGGAATAGTGGGCCGTTCTGGGACTTGGTCTGGGATATCCCGCTCTCTGGAACTATGTTCTGTTTATTTCCTTCATCCAGTGCACCTGCTGTTCTGCCATCAGTGTCCGACAATAGCGCGCCGTTCTGGGACTTGGTCTGGGATATCCCGCTCTCTGGAACTATGTTCTGTTAATTTCCTTCATCCAGTGCACCTGCTGTTCTGCCATCAGTGTCCGACAATAGCGCTTCATCATCGGATATCTGTCGTGAAATACCGCTCTCTGGAACTGTGTATTAGTCCGTCCGCTGCACCTGCTGTTCTGACATCAGCATCCGAGAATAGTGCGCCGTTCTGGGACATGGTCTGGTCTCTGCCGCTCTCTGGAACTCTGTATTCATCCATGCGTTACACCTGCTGTTCTGACATCAGCATCCGAGAATTGTGTCCCGTACAGGGACATGGTCTGGTCTCTGCCGCTCTCTGGAACTCTGTATTCATCCATGCGTTACACCTGCTGTTCTGACATCAGCATCCGAGAATAGTGTCCCATACAGGGACATGGTCTGGTCTCTGCCGCTCTCTGGAACTCTGTATTCATCCGTCCACTGCACCTGCTGTTCTGCCATCAGCATCCGAGAATAGTGCCCCGTACTGGGACATCAGCCAGGACGCACCGCCGTCATCTCGTTCGTTCGCTCAGTCATCCATCCACGAAAGCTACCGATCAGCCACAGTGCCCGGAATGATGCCTCCTGCCGGGGTAGCGTCCGCTTGCTCCCCGACAGCCAGTTCTGCATGAGGCTCCGGTTCTTCCACCCCCGCCACTGTCCGAGGGTGTCCGAAAATACTGAGGTCTGAGTCGGATCCGAACCGCACAACCACACGGTCTTCACGACTGGAGGCCTATGTTTCTAAAAACCGGGTTTCAGGAATCTGCGACCTGGTGGCCCAGTGATGTCGGCTGGAACTTTTTTTTTCCGGTCCGCTCAAAATTCTCCAGGCATTTTCTGAGCTTTCCTTCACATAGTCCGACTTTTACTTAGTTTCTGACGGAGCCAAAAAAGTCCGGGTTTTTTTGCCCTCCTTATCGTCCCGACTGGAAACTTTAACTCCGTATTTTAAGTCAGAAAATTAAAGTTCTTTTCATCCAGGAGACCGACCCTTCCTTCAAAGTGTCCCATACAGTGCTTCGTCATCGGACATCGGCCGGGATCTCCCGCTCTCTGGAACTGTGTATTCATCCATGCGGTACACCTGCTGTTCTGCCATCACTGTCCGGGAATAGTGTGTCGTTCTGGGACTTGGTCTGGTCTCTGCCGCTCTCTGGAGCTCTTTATTCATCCATCATGTACACGTGCTGGTCTGCCATCACTGTCCGGGAATAGTGTGTCGTTCTGGGTCATGGTCTGGGTTCTGCCGCTCTCTGGAACTCTTTATTCATCCATGCGGTACACCTGCTGGTCTGCCATCACTGTCCGGGAATAGTGTACCGTTCTGGGACTTGGTCTGGTCTCTGCCGCTCTCTGGAGCTCTTTATTCATCCATCCACTGCACCTGCTGTTCTGCCATCACTGTCCGGGAACAGTGTGCCGTTCTGGGTCATGGTCTGGGATATCACGCTCTCTGGAACTCTTTATTCATCCATCATGTACACCTGCTGGTCTGCCATCACTGTCCGGGAATAGTGTACCGTTCTGGGACTTGGTCTGGTCTCTGCCGCTCTCTGGAACTCTTTATTCATCCATGCGGTACACCTGCTGTTCTGCCATCACTGTCCGGGAACAGTGTGCCATTCTGGGTCATGGTCTGGGATATCACGCTCTCTGGAACTCTTTATTCATCCATCATGTACACCTGCTGTTCTGCCATCACTGTCCGGGAATAGTGTGTCGTTCTGGGTCATGGTCTGGGATATCACGCTCTCTGGAACTCTTTATTCATCCATGCGGTACACCTGCCGTTCTGCCATCACTGTCCGAGAATAGTGTGTCGTTCTGGGACTTGGTCTGGTCTCTGCCGCTCTCTGGAGCTCTTTATTCATCCATGCGGTACACCTGCTGGTCTGTCATCACTGTCCGGGAACAGTGTGCCGTTCTGGGACTTGGTCTGGTCTCTGCCGCTCTCTGGAGCTCTTTATTCATCCATGCGGTACACCTGCTGGTCTGCCATCACTGTCCGGGAACAGTGTACCGTTCTGGGACTTGGTCTGGTCTCTGCCGCTCTCTGGAGCTCTTTATTCATCCATGCGGTACACCTGCTGTTCTGCCATCACTGTCCGGGAATAGTGTGTCGTTCTGGGACTTGGTCTGGTCTCTGCCGCTCTCTGGAACTCTGTATTCATCCATGGGGTACACCTGCTGGTCTGCCATCACTGTCCGGGAACAGTGTGCCGTTCTGGGTCATGGTCTGGGATATCACGCTCTCTGGAACTATGTTCTGATTATTTCCTTCATCCACTGCACCTGCTGTTCTGCCATCAGTGTCCGACAACAGCGCTTCATCATCGGATAACTGCCGTGAAATACCGCTCTCTGGATCTGCTCTGTTCTGGCAGGTAATCAGGGAGATTTTAAGTAGATGAGTGTCCGGGAATAGCGGGCCGTTCTGGGACTTGGTCTGGGATATCACGCTCTCTGGAACTATGTTCTGTTTATTTCCTTCATCCAGTGCACCTGCTGTTCTGCCATCAGTGTCCGACAATAGCGCGCCGTTCTGGGACTTGGTCTGGGATATCACGCTCTCTGGAACTATGTTCTGTTTATTTCCTTCATCCAGTGCACCTGCTGTTCTGCCATCAGTGTCCGACAATAGCGCTTCATCATCGGATATCTGTCGTGAAATACCGCTCTCTGGAACTGTGTATTAGTCCGTCCGCTGCACCTGCTGTTCTGACATCAGCATCCGAGAATAGTGTGCCGTTCTGGGACATGGTCTGGGATCTCCCGCTGTCTGGAACTGTGTGTTCATCCATACGTTACACCTGCTGTTCTGACATCAGCATCCGAGAATGGTGTGCCGTTCTGGGACATGGTCTGGGATCTCCCGCTGTCTGGAACTGTGTATTAGTCCGTCCGCTGCACCTGCTGTTCTGACATCAGCATCCGAGAATAGTGCGCCGTTCTGGGACATGGTCTGGTCTCTGCCGCTCTCTGGAACTCTGTATTCATCCATGCGTTACACCTGCTGTTCTGACATCAGCATCCGAGAATAGTGTCCCGTACAGGGACATGGTCTGGTCTCTGCCGCTCTCTGGAACTCTGTATTCATCCGTCCACTGCACCTGCTGTTCTGCCATCAGCATCCGAGAATAGTGCCCCGTACTGGGACATCAGCCAGGACGCACCGCCGTCATCTCGTTCGTTCGCTCAGTCATCCATCCACGAAAGCTACCGATCAGCCACAGTGCCCGGAATGATGCCTCCTGCCGGGGTAGCGTCCGCTTGCTCCCCGACAGCCAGTTCTGCATGAGGCTCCGGTTCTTCCACCCCCGCCACTGTCCGAGGGTGTCCGAAAATACTGAGGTCTGAGTCGGATCCGAACCGCACAACCACACGGTCTTCACGACTGGAGGCCTATGTTTCTAAAAACCGGGTTTCAGGAATCTGCGACCTGGTGGCCCAGTGATGTCGGCTGGAACTTTTTTTTTCCGGTCCGCTCAAAATTCTCCAGGCATTTTCTGAGCTTTCCTTCACATAGTCCGACTTTTACTTAGTTTCTGACGGAGCCAAAAAAGTCCGGGTTTTTTTGCCCTCCTTATCGTCCCGACTGGAAACTTTAACTTCGTATTTTAAGTCAGAAAATTAAAGTCCTTTTCATCCAGGAGACCGACCCTTCCTGCAAAGCGTCCCAAATGGCCCTTTGTCGTCGGATATCTGTCGGGAAATACCGCTCCATGGAACTGTTTATTTCATCCATCCACTGCACCTGCTGTTCTGACATCAGCATCCGAGAATAGTGTCCCGTACTGGGACATGGTCTGGGATCTCCCGCTCCATGGAACTCTGTATTCATCCGTCCACTGCACCTGCTGTTCTGACATCAGCATCCGAGAATAGTGTGCCGTTATGGGACATGGTCTGGGATCTCCTGCTCTATGGAACTGTTTATTTCATCCATCCAGTGCACCTGCCGTTCTGCCATCAGTGTCCGACAACAGCGCTTCATCATCGGATATCTGCCGTGAGATACCGCTCTCTGGAACTGTTTATTTCATCCATCCACTGCACCTGCTGTTCTGCCATCAGTGTCCGACAATAGCGCTTCTTCATCGGATATCAGCCGGGATCTCACGCTCTCTGGAACTGTTTACTTCATCCATCCACTGCACCTGCTGTTCTGCCATCAGTGTCCGAGAACAGTGCTTCTTCATCGGATATCAGCCGGGATCTCACGCTCTCTGGAACTGTTTAATTCGTCCATCCACTGCACCTGCTGTTCTGCCATCAGTGTCCGACAACAGCGCTTCATCATCGGATAACTGCCGTGAAATACCGCTCTCTGGAACTGTTTATTTCATCCACCGCACCTGCTGTTCTGCCATCAGTGTCCGACAACAGCGCTTCATCATCGGATAGCTGCCGTGAAATACCGCTCTCTGGATCTGCTCTGTTCTGGCAGGTAATCAGGGAGATTTTAAGTAGATGAGCGTCCGGGAATAGTGCACTGCACTTGGGCAGGTCACGCCGCGTAACCCGCCCCATATCCCGGTTCCCGAACCCGCTTTTCCGCCCAAAGTTGTCCGAAGATGCTTAGGCCCAGCTGGGGAACGCTCCCCACGAAGCCCGGGTCTCAGCCCTGGAGCCCTGTGTTTCCGAAAACCAGGTTTCTGAAATCTGCGACCTGGTGGCCCAGTGATGTCAGCTGGAACTTTTTTTTTCCGGTCCGCTCAAAATTCTCCAGGGGATTTTAGGGCTTTGCGCCACATATTCCGACTTTTACTTAGTTTCTGACGGAGCCAAAAAAGTCCGGGTTTTTTTGCCCTCCTTATCGTCCCGACTGGAAACTTTAACTTTTTTTTTAAGTCAGAAAATTAAAGTCTTTTTCATCCAGGAGACCGACCCTTCCTTCAAAGCGTCCCAAGTGGTCCTTCGTCATCGGATATCTGTCGGGAAATACCGCTCCATGGAACTGTTTATTTCATCCATCCGCTGCACCTGCTGTTCTGCCATCAGTGTCCGACAATAGCGCTTCTTCATCGGATATCTGCCGGGATCTCACGCTCTCTGGAACTGTTTAATTCATCCATCCGCTGCACCTGCTGTTCTGACATCAGCATCCGAGAATAGTGTCCCGTACTGGGACATGGTCTGGGATATCCCGCTCTCTGGAACTGTGTTATGTTTATTTCCTTCATCCACTGCACCTGCTGTTCTGACATCAGCATCCGAGAATAGTGTCCCGTACTGGGACATGGTCTCGGATCTCCCGCTCTCTGGAACTATGTTCTGTTTATTTCCTTCATCCACTGCACCTGCTGTTCTGACATCAGCATCCGAGAATAGTGTCCCGTACTGGGACATGGTCTCGGATCTCCCGCTCTCTGGAACTATGTTCTGTTTATTTCCTTCATCCACTGCACCTGCTGTTCTGACATCAGCATCCGAGAATAGTGTCCCGTACTGGGACATGGTCTGGGATCTCCCGCTCCATGGAACTGTGTTCTGTTTATTTCCTTCATCCACTGCACCTGCTGTTCTGCCATCAGTGTCCGACAATAGCGCTTCATCATCGGATATCTGCCGTGAAATACCGCTCTCTGGATCTGCTCTGTTCTGGCAGGTAATCAGGGAGATTTTAAGTAGATGAGTGTCCGGGAATAGTGGGCCGTTCTGGGACTTGGTCTGGGATATCCCGCTCTCTGGAACTATGTTCTGTTTATTTCCTTCATCCAGTGCACCTGCTGTTCTGCCATCAGTGTCCGACAATAGCGCGCCGTTCTGGGACTTGGTCTGGGATATCCCGCTCTCTGGAACTATGTTCTGTTAATTTCCTTCATCCAGTGCACCTGCTGTTCTGCCATCAGTGTCCGACAATAGCGCTTCATCATCGGATATCTGTCGTGAAATACCGCTCTCTGGAACTGTGTATTAGTCCGTCCGCTGCACCTGCTGTTCTGACATCAGCATCCGAGAATAGTGCGCCGTTCTGGGACATGGTCTGGTCTCTGCCGCTCTCTGGAACTCTGTATTCATCCATGCGTTACACCTGCTGTTCTGACATCAGCATCCGAGAATTGTGTCCCGTACAGGGACATGGTCTGGTCTCTGCCGCTCTCTGGAACTCTGTATTCATCCATGCGTTACACCTGCTGTTCTGACATCAGCATCCGAGAATAGTGTCCCATACAGGGACATGGTCTGGTCTCTGCCGCTCTCTGGAACTCTGTATTCATCCGTCCACTGCACCTGCTGTTCTGCCATCAGCATCCGAGAATAGTGCCCCGTACTGGGACATCAGCCAGGACGCACCGCCGTCATCTCGTTCGTTCGCTCAGTCATCCATCCACGAAAGCTACCGATCAGCCACAGTGCCCGGAATGATGCCTCCTGCCGGGGTAGCGTCCGCTTGCTCCCCGACAGCCAGTTCTGCATGAGGCTCCGGTTCTTCCACCCCCGCCACTGTCCGAGGGTGTCCGAAAATACTGAGGTCTGAGTCGGATCCGAACCGCACAACCACACGGTCTTCACGACTGGAGGCCTATGTTTCTAAAAACCGGGTTTCAGGAATCTGCGACCTGGTGGCCCAGTGATGTCGGCTGGAACTTTTTTTTTCCGGTCCGCTCAAAATTCTCCAGGCATTTTCTGAGCTTTCCTTCACATAGTCCGACTTTTACTTAGTTTCTGACGGAGCCAAAAAAGTCCGGGTTTTTTTGCCCTCCTTATCGTCCCGACTGGAAACTTTAACTCCGTATTTTAAGTCAGAAAATTAAAGTTCTTTTCATCCAGGAGACCGACCCTTCCTTCAAAGTGTCCCATACAGTGCTTCGTCATCGGACATCGGCCGGGATCTCCCGCTCTCTGGAACTGTGTATTCATCCATGCGGTACACCTGCTGTTCTGCCATCACTGTCCGGGAATAGTGTGTCGTTCTGGGACTTGGTCTGGTCTCTGCCGCTCTCTGGAGCTCTTTATTCATCCATCATGTACACGTGCTGGTCTGCCATCACTGTCCGGGAATAGTGTGTCGTTCTGGGTCATGGTCTGGGTTCTGCCGCTCTCTGGAACTCTTTATTCATCCATGCGGTACACCTGCTGGTCTGCCATCACTGTCCGGGAATAGTGTACCGTTCTGGGACTTGGTCTGGTCTCTGCCGCTCTCTGGAGCTCTTTATTCATCCATCCACTGCACCTGCTGTTCTGCCATCACTGTCCGGGAACAGTGTGCCGTTCTGGGTCATGGTCTGGGATATCACGCTCTCTGGAACTCTTTATTCATCCATCATGTACACCTGCTGGTCTGCCATCACTGTCCGGGAATAGTGTACCGTTCTGGGACTTGGTCT
This sequence comes from Gasterosteus aculeatus, assembly GCF_964276395.1. NCBI lineage: Eukaryota > Metazoa > Chordata > Actinopteri > Perciformes > Gasterosteidae > Gasterosteus > Gasterosteus aculeatus. The sequence continues at coordinate 15,993 of NW_027554957.1, read as the reverse complement.
GGTCTCTGCCGCTCTCTGGAACTCTTTATTCATCCATGCGGTACACCTGCTGTTCTGCCATCACTGTCCGGGAACAGTGTGCCATTCTGGGTCATGGTCTGGGATATCACGCTCTCTGGAACTCTTTATTCATCCATCATGTACACCTGCTGTTCTGCCATCACTGTCCGGGAATAGTGTGTCGTTCTGGGTCATGGTCTGGGATATCACGCTCTCTGGAACTCTTTATTCATCCATGCGGTACACCTGCCGTTCTGCCATCACTGTCCGAGAATAGTGTGTCGTTCTGGGACTTGGTCTGGTCTCTGCCGCTCTCTGGAGCTCTTTATTCATCCATGCGGTACACCTGCTGGTCTGTCATCACTGTCCGGGAACAGTGTGCCGTTCTGGGACTTGGTCTGGTCTCTGCCGCTCTCTGGAGCTCTTTATTCATCCATGCGGTACACCTGCTGGTCTGCCATCACTGTCCGGGAACAGTGTACCGTTCTGGGACTTGGTCTGGTCTCTGCCGCTCTCTGGAGCTCTTTATTCATCCATGCGGTACACCTGCTGTTCTGCCATCACTGTCCGGGAATAGTGTGTCGTTCTGGGACTTGGTCTGGTCTCTGCCGCTCTCTGGAACTCTGTATTCATCCATGGGGTACACCTGCTGGTCTGCCATCACTGTCCGGGAACAGTGTGCCGTTCTGGGTCATGGTCTGGGATATCACGCTCTCTGGAACTATGTTCTGATTATTTCCTTCATCCACTGCACCTGCTGTTCTGCCATCAGTGTCCGACAACAGCGCTTCATCATCGGATAACTGCCGTGAAATACCGCTCTCTGGATCTGCTCTGTTCTGGCAGGTAATCAGGGAGATTTTAAGTAGATGAGTGTCCGGGAATAGCGGGCCGTTCTGGGACTTGGTCTGGGATATCACGCTCTCTGGAACTATGTTCTGTTTATTTCCTTCATCCAGTGCACCTGCTGTTCTGCCATCAGTGTCCGACAATAGCGCGCCGTTCTGGGACTTGGTCTGGGATATCACGCTCTCTGGAACTATGTTCTGTTTATTTCCTTCATCCAGTGCACCTGCTGTTCTGCCATCAGTGTCCGACAATAGCGCTTCATCATCGGATATCTGTCGTGAAATACCGCTCTCTGGAACTGTGTATTAGTCCGTCCGCTGCACCTGCTGTTCTGACATCAGCATCCGAGAATAGTGTGCCGTTCTGGGACATGGTCTGGGATCTCCCGCTGTCTGGAACTGTGTGTTCATCCATACGTTACACCTGCTGTTCTGACATCAGCATCCGAGAATGGTGTGCCGTTCTGGGACATGGTCTGGGATCTCCCGCTGTCTGGAACTGTGTATTAGTCCGTCCGCTGCACCTGCTGTTCTGACATCAGCATCCGAGAATAGTGCGCCGTTCTGGGACATGGTCTGGTCTCTGCCGCTCTCTGGAACTCTGTATTCATCCATGCGTTACACCTGCTGTTCTGACATCAGCATCCGAGAATAGTGTCCCGTACAGGGACATGGTCTGGTCTCTGCCGCTCTCTGGAACTCTGTATTCATCCATGCGTTACACCTGCTGTTCTGACATCAGCATCCGAGAATAGTGTCCCGTACAGGGACATGGTCTGGTCTCTGCCGCTCTCTGGAACTCTGTATTCATCCATGCGTTACACCTGCTGTTCTGACATCAGCATCCGAGAATAGTGTCCCGTTCTGGGACATGGTCTGGTCTCTGCCGCTCTCTGGAACTCTGTATTCATCCATGCGTTACACCTGCTGTTCTGACATCAGCATCCGAGAATAGTGGGCCGTTCTGGGACATGGTCTGGGATATCACGCTGTCTAGAACTGTGTGTTCATCCGTCCACTGCACCTGCTGTTCTGCCATCAGCATCCGAGAATAGTGCCCCGTACTGGGACATCAGCCAGGACGCACCGCCGTCATCTCGTTCGTTCGCTCAGTCATCCATCCACGAAAGCTACCGATCAGCCACAGTGCCCGGAATGATGCCTCCTGCCGGGGCAGCGTCCGCTTGCTCCCCGACAGCCAGTTCTGCATGAGGCTCCGGTTCTTCCACCCCCGCCACTGTCCGAGGGTGTCCGAAAATACTGAGGTCTGAGTCGGATCCGAACCGCACAAACGCCGGTCTTCACGACTGGAGGCCTATGTTTCTAAAAACCGGGTTTCAGGAATCTGCGACCTGGTGGCCCAGTGATGTCGGCTGGAACTTTTTTTTTCCGGTCCGCTCAAAATTCTCCAGGCATTTTCTGAGCTTTCCTTCACATAGTCCGACTTTTACTTAGTTTCTGACGGAGCCAAAAAAGTCCGGGTTTTTTTGCCCTCCTTATCGTCCCGACTGGAAACTTTAACTCCGTATTTTAAGTCAGAAAATTAAAGTTCTTTTCATCCAGGAGACCGACCCTTCCTTCAAAGTGTCCCATACAGTGCTTCGTCATCGGACATCGGCCGGGATCTCCCGCTCTCTGGAACTGTGTGTTCATCCATACGTTACACCTGCTGTTCTGACATCAGCATCCGAGAATGGTGTGCCGTTCTGGGACATGGTCTGGGATCTCCCGCTGTCTGGAACTGTGTATTAGTCCGTCCGCTGCACCTGCTGTTCTGACATCAGCATCCGAGAATAGTGCGCCGTTCTGGGACATGGTCTGGTCTCTGCCGCTCTCTGGAACTCTGTATTCATCCATGCGTTACACCTGCTGTTCTGACATCAGCATCCGAGAATAGTGTCCCGTACAGGGACATGGTCTGGTCTCTGCCGCTCTCTGGAACTCTGTATTCATCCATGCGTTACACCTGCTGTTCTGACATCAGCATCCGAGAATAGTGTCCCGTACAGGGACATGGTCTGGTCTCTGCCGCTCTCTGGAACTCTGTATTCATCCATGCGTTACACCTGCTGTTCTGACATCAGCATCCGAGAATAGTGTCCCGTTCTGGGACATGGTCTGGTCTCTGCCGCTCTCTGGAGCTCTTTATTCATCCATGCGGTACACCTGCTGTTCTGCCATCACTGTCCGGGAATAGTGTGCCGTTCTGGGTCATGGTCTGGTCTCTGCCGCTCTCTGGAACTCTTTATTCATCCATGGGGTACACCTGCTGGTCTGCCATCACTGTCCGGGAACAGTGTGCCGTTCTGGGTCATGGTCTGGTCTCTGCCGCTCTCTGGAGCTGTTATTTTCCTCCATCCGGTACACCCACTGCTCTGCCATCACTGTCCGAAAATAGTGCTCCGAAATCGGGTAAGTCGCGCGGGGGGCCACCCCCGTATCTCGGCTCCAGGAGCCTCTTTCCGCCCGGGGCCTGGCCCACTATGCTTAGGTCCAGCTGGGGAACGCTCCCCCCGAAGCTCGGGGCCCTGTCCTGGAGATCTCTGTTTCCGAAAACCAGGTTTCTGAAATCTGCGACCTGGTGGCCCAGTGATGTGAGCTAAAAAAAAATTTATCGAAGCGATCTAAAAAAGCCCAGGCATTTT
>NW_027554957.1:0-2500 GCF_964276395.1 Gasterosteus aculeatus | reverse complement strand
GGCCGAACCCAGCGCGCGCACCAACCCACCCGGGCATAGAGGCAGACCCGCGTTCCGGGGAACCCTCCGCCCATCTGGCGGGGGCCCCCGGGTGGCGGGTCACGGTTGCAAATCGGTCAGAATTTTCACGCAAAGCATTTCCTCCACCGGCGCGCCCCGGCCGAAGCCAAAGCGCCCGGGGATGGCGCACCGCGGGCGGGCGCGCGCACCGGAGGCGGGCCGCCCCGCCTCCGCTCAAGCAATCTCGTTCGATCAAAGTGTTTCACCCACCGGCGCGCCCCGGCCGAAGCCAGGGCGCACCGGAGGCGGGCCGCCCCGCCGCCATCTCTCTCGCTCAGCGATCCATCCGCGAAACCCACCGACCAGCCACAGTGCCCGGAACGAGGCTCCGGTTCGTTCACCCTCGCCACTGTCCGAGGGCGTCCGAAAATACTGAGGTCTGAGTCGGATCCAAAACGCACAAACGTCGGTCCTCACTCCTGGAGGCCTATGTTTCTAAAAACCAGGTTTCTGAAATCTGCGACCTGGTGGCCCAGTGATGTCGGCTGGAACTTTTTTTTTCCGGTCCGCTCAAAATTCTCCAGGCATTTTCTGAGCTTTCCTTCACATAGTCCGACTTTTACTTAGTTTCTGACGGAGCCAAAAAAGTCCGGGTTTTTTTGCCCTCCTTATCGTCCCGACTGGAAACTTTAACTTCGTATTTTAAGTCAGAAAATTAAAGTCCTTTTCATCCAGGAGACCGACCCTTCCTGCAAAGCGTCCCAAATGGCCCTTTGTCGTCGGATATCTGTCGGGAAATACCGCTCCATGGAACTGTTTATTTCATCCATCCACTGCACCTGCTGTTCTGACATCAGCATCCGAGAATAGTGTCCCGTACTGGGACATGGTCTGGGATCTCCCGCTCCATGGAACTCTGTATTCATCCGTCCACTGCACCTGCTGTTCTGACATCAGCATCCGAGAATAGTGTGCCGTTATGGGACATGGTCTGGGATCTCCTGCTCTATGGAACTGTTTATTTCATCCATCCAGTGCACCTGCCGTTCTGCCATCAGTGTCCGACAACAGCGCTTCATCATCGGATATCTGCCGTGAGATACCGCTCTCTGGAACTGTTTATTTCATCCATCCACTGCACCTGCTGTTCTGCCATCAGTGTCCGACAATAGCGCTTCTTCATCGGATATCAGCCGGGATCTCACGCTCTCTGGAACTGTTTACTTCATCCATCCACTGCACCTGCTGTTCTGCCATCAGTGTCCGAGAACAGTGCTTCTTCATCGGATATCAGCCGGGATCTCACGCTCTCTGGAACTGTTTAATTCGTCCATCCACTGCACCTGCTGTTCTGCCATCAGTGTCCGACAACAGCGCTTCATCATCGGATAACTGCCGTGAAATACCGCTCTCTGGAACTGTTTATTTCATCCACCGCACCTGCTGTTCTGCCATCAGTGTCCGACAACAGCGCTTCATCATCGGATAGCTGCCGTGAAATACCGCTCTCTGGATCTGCTCTGTTCTGGCAGGTAATCAGGGAGATTTTAAGTAGATGAGCGTCCGGGAATAGTGCACTGCACTTGGGCAGGTCACGCCGCGTAACCCGCCCCATATCCCGGTTCCCGAACCCGCTTTTCCGCCCAAAGTTGTCCGAAGATGCTTAGGCCCAGCTGGGGAACGCTCCCCACGAAGCCCGGGTCTCAGCCCTGGAGCCCTGTGTTTCCGAAAACCAGGTTTCTGAAATCTGCGACCTGGTGGCCCAGTGATGTCAGCTGGAACTTTTTTTTTCCGGTCCGCTCAAAATTCTCCAGGGGATTTTAGGGCTTTGCGCCACATATTCCGACTTTTACTTAGTTTCTGACGGAGCCAAAAAAGTCCGGGTTTTTTTGCCCTCCTTATCGTCCCGACTGGAAACTTTAACTTTTTTTTTAAGTCAGAAAATTAAAGTCTTTTTCATCCAGGAGACCGACCCTTCCTTCAAAGCGTCCCAAGTGGTCCTTCGTCATCGGATATCTGTCGGGAAATACCGCTCCATGGAACTGTTTATTTCATCCATCCGCTGCACCTGCTGTTCTGCCATCAGTGTCCGACAATAGCGCTTCTTCATCGGATATCTGCCGGGATCTCACGCTCTCTGGAACTGTTTAATTCATCCATCCGCTGCACCTGCTGTTCTGACATCAGCATCCGAGAATAGTGTCCCGTACTGGGACATGGTCTGGGATATCCCGCTCTCTGGAACTGTGTTATGTTTATTTCCTTCATCCACTGCACCTGCTGTTCTGACATCAGCATCCGAGAATAGTGTCCCGTACTGGGACATGGTCTCGGATCTCCCGCTCTCTGGAACTATGTTCTGTTTATTTCCTTCATCCACTGCACCTGCTGTTCTGACATCAGCATCCGAGAATAGTGTCCCGTACTGGGACATGGTCTCGGATCTCCCGCTCTCTGGAACTATGTTCTGTTTATTTCCTTCATCCACTGCACCTGCTGT
>NW_027554956.1:0-33894 GCF_964276395.1 Gasterosteus aculeatus | reverse complement strand
AAAAATAAACGGCAAAGAACAATCCTTTCTCCGTTTTTTTTGCTAAAAGCTAAGTCATGCTGGAGCTAAATGCTAATGCTAAGCGGGCCCATAAGCTAACTGAGGCTATCCTAGCACAGCCCGCTAGCGAGTCCATAGACATTGAGGCGTACTACGCACAACATGAGGCGAACGCGAATGCGGCACGACGTATGACGATGCAATAACATCGAAGCAAGGGGGCCGGAGAGGAGAGAGACGACGCACACGCGATGACCTGCGAACCGAGCCACGCCGCTGAGACCAGTCCAGGTGCAGCGTCAGCTAAACCGCAACACGGACGGCTGCTGATGAAGGTGACGGCTTCGTGTTTACGTTTACAAAATCAATAACAGTTTAATAACAGAAAGCTGGAGGCTGGAGACGGAGGACAACAGGAGGCTGCGTGGATGTTCGGGACTGCGGGACCTGTCCGGTTTGATGGACCGTGCACCGACAGTGGTCTTCGGACCGCTGTCCCAACCCTTTCACCCCTAACCAGCCAGTGCCTCGCCGGTCTGGGTCCTGTCTTCGCTGGACGTCTGTGCGGTCCCCGATGTTCCTGTCCCTAAGCCTAACCACAGAGGTTTTAAGCCCTAATCACAACCACAGTGACTCACCTGCAATCCACTAACATGGACTATTTCATACTTTAATATGTATTCCTGCTATTAGGATTCTTCATCTGTGTGTACAATACTGTTTGCAATTATTTAAGAGACAAAGTTAACTCCCAGAATGTTATGCATATTTATATACAGGACGTAGCTCAAAATGAAGCACAATTTGATTCCTAGTAATGTTTGCAACTCTGGTGAAGGTATGACAAATGTATAATTATTATAATGCACTGTATTGATAACGCCAATGGGGATGACTTTATGCTTGAAGGCAACATTGAAGGGCAATGGACCCATTCTTCAGTGGTTTGTATCTTATCAGTGTGGTTTTAGATGAGACACCGGAAGGTGACCGGATGTCGTCATACCCAGCTGTATTATCATTGGCTCCGCTTCTTCTTCTCTCTCTCTCTCCTGGACCGTTGGTGGAGTAACATCTCCCCGTCCTTGGCTCCCGTTATGTAGCCGCTAACTGCTGTTTATTGTCCCTGAAGAAGACCTAAACCTGGTCGAAACGTTGGATGTACAGTAAGACGATTCTCATGTTTTGTCGGGCTCAAGAAAAATAAACGGCAAAGAACAATCCTTTCTCCGTTTTTTTTGCTAAAAGCTAAGTCATGCTGGAGCTAAATGCTAATGCTAAGCGGGCCCATAAGCTAACTGAGGCTATCCTAGCACAGCCCGCTAGCGAGTCCATAGACATTGAGGCGTACTACGCACAACATGAGGCGAACGCGAATGCGGCACGACGTATGACGATGCAATAACATCGAAGCAAGGGGGCCGGAGAGGAGAGAGACGACGCACACGCGATGACCTGCGAACCGAGCCACGCCGCTGAGACCAGTCCAGGTGCAGCGTCAGCTAAACCGCAACACGGACGGCTGCTGATGAAGGTGACGGCTTCGTGTTTACGTTTACAAAATCAATAACAGTTTAATAACAGAAAGCTGGAGGCTGGAGACGGAGGACAACAGGAGGCTGCGTGGATGTTCGGGACTGCGGGACCTGTCCGGTTTGATGGACCGTGCACCGACAGTGGTCTTCGGACCGCTGTCCCAACCCTTTCACCCCTAACCAGCCAGTGCCTCGCCGGTCTGGGTCCTGTCTTCGCTGGACGTCTGTGCGGTCCCCGATGTTCCTGTCCCTAAGCCTAACCACAGAGGTTTTAAGCCCTAATCACAACCACAGTGACTCACCTGCAATCCACTAACATGGACTATTTCATACTTTAATATGTATTCCTGCTATTAGGATTCTTCATCTGTGTGTACAATACTGTTTGCAATTATTTAAGAGACAAAGTTAACTCCCAGAATGTTATGCATATTTATATACAGGACGTAGCTCAAATGAAGCACAATTTGATTCCTAGTAATGTTTGCAACTCTGGTGAAGGTATGACAAATGTATAATTATTATAATGCACTGTATTGATAACGCCAATAGGGATGACTTTATGCTTGAAGGCAACATTGAAGGGCAATGGACCCATTCTTCAGTGGTTTGTATCTATCAGGGTGTTTTTAGATGAGACACCGGAAGGTGACCGGATGTCGTCATACCCAGCTCTATTATCATTGGCTCCGCTTCTTCTTCTCTCTCTCTCTCCTGGACCGTTGGTGGAGTAACATCTCCCCGTCCTTGGCTCCCGTTATGTAGCCGCTAACTGCTGTTTATTGTCCCTGAAGAAGACCTAAACCTGGTCGAAACGTTGGATGTACAGTAAGACGATTCTCATGTTTTGTCGGGCTCAAGAAAAATAAACGGCAAAGAACAATCCTTTCTCCGTTTTTTTTGCTAAAAGCTAAGTCATGCTGGAGCTAAATGCTAATGCTAAGCGGGCCCATAAGCTAACTGAGGCTATCCTAGCACAGCCCGCTAGCGAGTCCATAGACATTGAGGCGTACTACGCACAACATGAGGCGAACGCGAATGCGGCACGACGTATGACGATGCAATAACATCGAAGCAAGGGGACCGGAGAGAGGAGAGAGACGACGCACACACGATGACCTGCTAACCGAGCCACGCCGCTGAGACCGCTCCAGGTGCAGCGTCAGCTAAACCGCAACACGGACGGCTGCTGATGAAGGTGACGGCTTCGTGTTTACTTTTAACAAATAAATAACAGTTTAATAATAGAAAACTGGAGGCTGGAGACGGAGGACAACAGGAGGCTGCGTGGATGTTCGGGACTGCGGGACCTGTCCGGTTTGATGGACCGTGCACCGACAGTGGTCTTCGGACCGCTGTCCCAACCCTTTCACCCCTAACCAGCCAGTGCCTCGCCGGTCTGGGTCCTGTCTTCGCTGGACGTCTGTGCGGTCCCCGATGTTCCTGTCCCTAAGCCTAACCACAGAGGTTTTAAGCCCTAATCACAACCACAGTGACTCACCTGCAATCCACTAACATGGACTATTTCCTACTTTAATATGTATTCCTGCTATTAGGATTCTTCATCTGTGTGTACAATACTGTTTGCAATTATTTAAGAGACAAAGTTAACTCCCAGAATGTTATGCATATTTATATACAGGACGTAGCTCAAAATGAAGCACAATTTGATTCCTAGTAATGTTTGCAACTCTGGTGAAGGTATGACAAATGTATAATTATTATAATGCACTGTATTGATAACGCCAATAGGGATGACTTTATGCTTGAAGGCAACATTGAAGGGCAATGGACCCATTCTTCAGTGGTTTGTATCTATCAGGGTGTTTTTAGATGAGACACCGGAAGGTGACCGGATGTCGTCATACCCAGCTCTATTATCATTGGCTCCGCTTCTTCTTCTCTCTCTCTCTCCTGGACCGTTGGTGGAGTAACATCTCCCCGTCCTTGGCTCCCGTTATGTAGCCGCTAACTGCTGTTTATTGTCCCTGAAGAAGACCTAAACCTGGTCGAAACGTTGGATGTACAGTAAGACGATTCTCATGTTTTGTCGGGCTCAAGAAAAATAAACGGCAAAGAACAATCCTTTCTCCGTTTTTTTTGCTAAAAGCTAAGTCATGCTGGAGCTAAATGCTAATGCTAAGCGGGCCCATAAGCTAACTGAGGCTATCCTAGCACAGCCCGCTAGCGAGTCCATAGACATTGAGGCGTACTACGCACAACATGAGGCGAACGCGAATGCGGCACGACGTATGACGATGCAATAACATCGAAGCAAGGGGACCGGAGAGAGGAGAGAGACGACGCACACACGATGACCTGCTAACCGAGCCACGCCGCTGAGACCGCTCCAGGTGCAGCGTCAGCTAAACCGCAACACGGACGGCTGCTGATGAAGGTGACGGCTTCGTGTTTACTTTTAACAAATAAATAACAGTTTAATAATAGAAAACTGGAGGCTGGAGACGGAGGACAACAGGAGGCTGCGTGGATGTTCGGGACTGCGGGACCTGTCCGGTTTGATGGACCGTGCACCGACAGTGGTCTTCGGACCGCTGTCCCAACCCTTTCACCCCTAACCAGCCAGTGCCTCGCCGGTCTGGGTCCTGTCTTCGCTGGACGTCTGTGCGGTCCCCGATGTTCCTGTCCCTAAGCCTAACCACAGAGGTTTTAAGCCCTAATCACAACCACAGTGACTCACCTGCAATCCACTAACATGGACTATTTCCTACTTTAATATGTATTCCTGCTATTAGGATTCTTCATCTGTGTGTACAATACTGTTTGCAATTATTTAAGAGACAAAGTTAACTCCCAGAATGTTATGCATATTTATATACAGGACGTAGCTCAAAATGAAGCACAATTTGATTCCTAGTAATGTTTGCAACTCTGGTGAAGGTATGACAAATGTATAATTATTATAATGCACTGTATTGATAACGCCAATAGGGATGACTTTATGCTTGAAGGCAACATTGAAGGGCAATGGACCCATTCTTCAGTGGTTTGTATCTATCAGGGTGTTTTTAGATGAGACACCGGAAGGTGACCGGATGTCGTCATACCCAGCTCTATTATCATTGGCTCCGCTTCTTCTTCTCTCTCTCTCTCCTGGACCGTTGGTGGAGTAACATCTCCCCGTCCTTGGCTCCCGTTATGTAGCCGCTAACTGCTGTTTATTGTCCCTGAAGAAGACCTAAACCTGGTCGAAACGTTGGATGTACAGTAAGACGATTCTCATGTTTTGTCGGGCTCAAGAAAAATAAACGGCAAAGAACAATCCTTTCTCCGTTTTTTTTGCTAAAAGCTAAGTCATGCTGGAGCTAAATGCTAATGCTAAGCGGGCCCATAAGCTAACTGAGGCTATCCTAGCACAGCCCGCTAGCGAGTCCATAGACATTGAGGCGTACTACGCACAACATGAGGCGAACGCGAATGCGGCACGACGTATGACGATGCAATAACATCGAAGCAAGGGGACCGGAGAGAGGAGAGAGACGACGCACACACGATGACCTGCTAACCGAGCCACGCCGCTGAGACCGCTCCAGGTGCAGCGTCAGCTAAACCGCAACACGGACGGCTGCTGATGAAGGTGACGGCTTCGTGTTTACTTTTAACAAATAAATAACAGTTTAATAATAGAAAACTGGAGGCTGGAGACGGAGGACAACAGGAGGCTGCGTGGATGTTCGGGACTGCGGGACCTGTCCGGTTTGATGGACCGTGCACCGACAGTGGTCTTCGGACCGCTGTCCCAACCCTTTCACCCCTAACCAGCCAGTGCCTCGCCGGTCTGGGTCCTGTCTTCGCTGGACGTCTGTGCGGTCCCCGATGTTCCTGTCCCTAAGCCTAACCACAGAGGTTTTAAGCCCTAATCACAACCACAGTGACTCACCTGCAATCCACTAACATGGACTATTTCCTACTTTAATATGTATTCCTGCTATTAGGATTCTTCATCTGTGTGTACAATACTGTTTGCAATTATTTAAGAGACAAAGTTAACTCCCAGAATGTTATGCATATTTATATACAGGACGTAGCTCAAAATGAAGCACAATTTGATTCCTAGTAATGTTTGCAACTCTGGTGAAGGTATGACAAATGTATAATTATTATAATGCACTGTATTGATAACGCCAATAGGGATGACTTTATGCTTGAAGGCAACATTGAAGGGCAATGGACCCATTCTTCAGTGGTTTGTATCTATCAGGGTGTTTTTAGATGAGACACCGGAAGGTGACCGGATGTCGTCATACCCAGCTCTATTATCATTGGCTCCGCTTCTTCTTCTCTCTCTCTCTCCTGGACCGTTGGTGGAGTAACATCTCCCCGTCCTTGGCTCCCGTTATGTAGCCGCTAACTGCTGTTTATTGTCCCTGAAGAAGACCTAAACCTGGTCGAAACGTTGGATGTACAGTAAGACGATTCTCATGTTTTGTCGGGCTCAAGAAAAATAAACGGCAAAGAACAATCCTTTCTCCGTTTTTTTTGCTAAAAGCTAAGTCATGCTGGAGCTAAATGCTAATGCTAAGCGGGCCCATAAGCTAACTGAGGCTATCCTAGCACAGCCCGCTAGCGAGTCCATAGACATTGAGGCGTACTACGCACAACATGAGGCGAACGCGAATGCGGCACGACGTATGACGATGCAATAACATCGAAGCAAGGGGACCGGAGAGAGGAGAGAGACGACGCACACACGATGACCTGCTAACCGAGCCACGCCGCTGAGACCGCTCCAGGTGCAGCGTCAGCTAAACCGCAACACGGACGGCTGCTGATGAAGGTGACGGCTTCGTGTTTACTTTTAACAAATAAATAACAGTTTAATAATAGAAAACTGGAGGCTGGAGACGGAGGACAACAGGAGGCTGCGTGGATGTTCGGGACTGCGGGACCTGTCCGGTTTGATGGACCGTGCACCGACAGTGGTCTTCGGACCGCTGTCCCAACCCTTTCACCCCTAACCAGCCAGTGCCTCGCCGGTCTGGGTCCTGTCTTCGCTGGACGTCTGTGCGGTCCCCGATGTTCCTGTCCCTAAGCCTAACCACAGAGGTTTTAAGCCCTAATCACAACCACAGTGACTCACCTGCAATCCACTAACATGGACTATTTCCTACTTTAATATGTATTCCTGCTATTAGGATTCTTCATCTGTGTGTACAATACTGTTTGCAATTATTTAAGAGACAAAGTTAACTCCCAGAATGTTATGCATATTTATATACAGGACGTAGCTCAAAATGAAGCACAATTTGATTCCTAGTAATGTTTGCAACTCTGGTGAAGGTATGACAAATGTATAATTATTATAATGCACTGTATTGATAACGCCAATAGGGATGACTTTATGCTTGAAGGCAACATTGAAGGGCAATGGACCCATTCTTCAGTGGTTTGTATCTATCAGGGTGTTTTTAGATGAGACACCGGAAGGTGACCGGATGTCGTCATACCCAGCTCTATTATCATTGGCTCCGCTTCTTCTTCTCTCTCTCTCTCCTGGACCGTTGGTGGAGTAACATCTCCCCGTCCTTGGCTCCCGTTATGTAGCCGCTAACTGCTGTTTATTGTCCCTGAAGAAGACCTAAACCTGGTCGAAACGTTGGATGTACAGTAAGACGATTCTCATGTTTTGTCGGGCTCAAGAAAAATAAACGGCAAAGAACAATCCTTTCTCCGTTTTTTTTGCTAAAAGCTAAGTCATGCTGGAGCTAAATGCTAATGCTAAGCGGGCCCATAAGCTAACTGAGGCTATCCTAGCACAGCCCGCTAGCGAGTCCATAGACATTGAGGCGTACTACGCACAACATGAGGCGAACGCGAATGCGGCACGACGTATGACGATGCAATAACATCGAAGCAAGGGGACCGGAGAGAGGAGAGAGACGACGCACACACGATGACCTGCTAACCGAGCCACGCCGCTGAGACCGCTCCAGGTGCAGCGTCAGCTAAACCGCAACACGGACGGCTGCTGATGAAGGTGACGGCTTCGTGTTTACTTTTAACAAATAAATAACAGTTTAATAATAGAAAACTGGAGGCTGGAGACGGAGGACAACAGGAGGCTGCGTGGATGTTCGGGACTGCGGGACCTGTCCGGTTTGATGGACCGTGCACCGACAGTGGTCTTCGGACCGCTGTCCCAACCCTTTCACCCCTAACCAGCCAGTGCCTCGCCGGTCTGGGTCCTGTCTTCGCTGGACGTCTGTGCGGTCCCCGATGTTCCTGTCCCTAAGCCTAACCACAGAGGTTTTAAGCCCTAATCACAACCACAGTGACTCACCTGCAATCCACTAACATGGACTATTTCCTACTTTAATATGTATTCCTGCTATTAGGATTCTTCATCTGTGTGTACAATACTGTTTGCAATTATTTAAGAGACAAAGTTAACTCCCAGAATGTTATGCATATTTATATACAGGACGTAGCTCAAAATGAAGCACAATTTGATTCCTAGTAATGTTTGCAACTCTGGTGAAGGTATGACAAATGTATAATTATTATAATGCACTGTATTGATAACGCCAATAGGGATGACTTTATGCTTGAAGGCAACATTGAAGGGCAATGGACCCATTCTTCAGTGGTTTGTATCTATCAGGGTGTTTTTAGATGAGACACCGGAAGGTGACCGGATGTCGTCATACCCAGCTCTATTATCATTGGCTCCGCTTCTTCTTCTCTCTCTCTCTCCTGGACCGTTGGTGGAGTAACATCTCCCCGTCCTTGGCTCCCGTTATGTAGCCGCTAACTGCTGTTTATTGTCCCTGAAGAAGACCTAAACCTGGTCGAAACGTTGGATGTACAGTAAGACGATTCTCATGTTTTGTCGGGCTCAAGAAAAATAAACGGCAAAGAACAATCCTTTCTCCGTTTTTTTTGCTAAAAGCTAAGTCATGCTGGAGCTAAATGCTAATGCTAAGCGGGCCCATAAGCTAACTGAGGCTATCCTAGCACAGCCCGCTAGCGAGTCCATAGACATTGAGGCGTACTACGCACAACATGAGGCGAACGCGAATGCGGCACGACGTATGACGATGCAATAACATCGAAGCAAGGGGACCGGAGAGAGGAGAGAGACGACGCACACACGATGACCTGCTAACCGAGCCACGCCGCTGAGACCGCTCCAGGTGCAGCGTCAGCTAAACCGCAACACGGACGGCTGCTGATGAAGGTGACGGCTTCGTGTTTACTTTTAACAAATAAATAACAGTTTAATAATAGAAAACTGGAGGCTGGAGACGGAGGACAACAGGAGGCTGCGTGGATGTTCGGGACTGCGGGACCTGTCCGGTTTGATGGACCGTGCACCGACAGTGGTCTTCGGACCGCTGTCCCAACCCTTTCACCCCTAACCAGCCAGTGCCTCGCCGGTCTGGGTCCTGTCTTCGCTGGACGTCTGTGCGGTCCCCGATGTTCCTGTCCCTAAGCCTAACCACAGAGGTTTTAAGCCCTAATCACAACCACAGTGACTCACCTGCAATCCACTAACATGGACTATTTCCTACTTTAATATGTATTCCTGCTATTAGGATTCTTCATCTGTGTGTACAATACTGTTTGCAATTATTTAAGAGACAAAGTTAACTCCCAGAATGTTATGCATATTTATATACAGGACGTAGCTCAAAATGAAGCACAATTTGATTCCTAGTAATGTTTGCAACTCTGGTGAAGGTATGACAAATGTATAATTATTATAATGCACTGTATTGATAACGCCAATAGGGATGACTTTATGCTTGAAGGCAACATTGAAGGGCAATGGACCCATTCTTCAGTGGTTTGTATCTATCAGGGTGTTTTTAGATGAGACACCGGAAGGTGACCGGATGTCGTCATACCCAGCTCTATTATCATTGGCTCCGCTTCTTCTTCTCTCTCTCTCTCCTGGACCGTTGGTGGAGTAACATCTCCCCGTCCTTGGCTCCCGTTATGTAGCCGCTAACTGCTGTTTATTGTCCCTGAAGAAGACCTAAACCTGGTCGAAACGTTGGATGTACAGTAAGACGATTCTCATGTTTTGTCGGGCTCAAGAAAAATAAACGGCAAAGAACAATCCTTTCTCCGTTTTTTTTGCTAAAAGCTAAGTCATGCTGGAGCTAAATGCTAATGCTAAGCGGGCCCATAAGCTAACTGAGGCTATCCTAGCACAGCCCGCTAGCGAGTCCATAGACATTGAGGCGTACTACGCACAACATGAGGCGAACGCGAATGCGGCACGACGTATGACGATGCAATAACATCGAAGCAAGGGGACCGGAGAGAGGAGAGAGACGACGCACACACGATGACCTGCTAACCGAGCCACGCCGCTGAGACCGCTCCAGGTGCAGCGTCAGCTAAACCGCAACACGGACGGCTGCTGATGAAGGTGACGGCTTCGTGTTTACTTTTAACAAATAAATAACAGTTTAATAATAGAAAACTGGAGGCTGGAGACGGAGGACAACAGGAGGCTGCGTGGATGTTCGGGACTGCGGGACCTGTCCGGTTTGATGGACCGTGCACCGACAGTGGTCTTCGGACCGCTGTCCCAACCCTTTCACCCCTAACCAGCCAGTGCCTCGCCGGTCTGGGTCCTGTCTTCGCTGGACGTCTGTGCGGTCCCCGATGTTCCTGTCCCTAAGCCTAACCACAGAGGTTTTAAGCCCTAATCACAACCACAGTGACTCACCTGCAATCCACTAACATGGACTATTTCCTACTTTAATATGTATTCCTGCTATTAGGATTCTTCATCTGTGTGTACAATACTGTTTGCAATTATTTAAGAGACAAAGTTAACTCCCAGAATGTTATGCATATTTATATACAGGACGTAGCTCAAAATGAAGCACAATTTGATTCCTAGTAATGTTTGCAACTCTGGTGAAGGTATGACAAATGTATAATTATTATAATGCACTGTATTGATAACGCCAATAGGGATGACTTTATGCTTGAAGGCAACATTGAAGGGCAATGGACCCATTCTTCAGTGGTTTGTATCTATCAGGGTGTTTTTAGATGAGACACCGGAAGGTGACCGGATGTCGTCATACCCAGCTCTATTATCATTGGCTCCGCTTCTTCTTCTCTCTCTCTCTCCTGGACCGTTGGTGGAGTAACATCTCCCCGTCCTTGGCTCCCGTTATGTAGCCGCTAACTGCTGTTTATTGTCCCTGAAGAAGACCTAAACCTGGTCGAAACGTTGGATGTACAGTAAGACGATTCTCATGTTTTGTCGGGCTCAAGAAAAATAAACGGCAAAGAACAATCCTTTCTCCGTTTTTTTTGCTAAAAGCTAAGTCATGCTGGAGCTAAATGCTAATGCTAAGCGGGCCCATAAGCTAACTGAGGCTATCCTAGCACAGCCCGCTAGCGAGTCCATAGACATTGAGGCGTACTACGCACAACATGAGGCGAACGCGAATGCGGCACGACGTATGACGATGCAATAACATCGAAGCAAGGGGACCGGAGAGAGGAGAGAGACGACGCACACACGATGACCTGCTAACCGAGCCACGCCGCTGAGACCGCTCCAGGTGCAGCGTCAGCTAAACCGCAACACGGACGGCTGCTGATGAAGGTGACGGCTTCGTGTTTACTTTTAACAAATAAATAACAGTTTAATAATAGAAAACTGGAGGCTGGAGACGGAGGACAACAGGAGGCTGCGTGGATGTTCGGGACTGCGGGACCTGTCCGGTTTGATGGACCGTGCACCGACAGTGGTCTTCGGACCGCTGTCCCAACCCTTTCACCCCTAACCAGCCAGTGCCTCGCCGGTCTGGGTCCTGTCTTCGCTGGACGTCTGTGCGGTCCCCGATGTTCCTGTCCCTAAGCCTAACCACAGAGGTTTTAAGCCCTAATCACAACCACAGTGACTCACCTGCAATCCACTAACATGGACTATTTCCTACTTTAATATGTATTCCTGCTATTAGGATTCTTCATCTGTGTGTACAATACTGTTTGCAATTATTTAAGAGACAAAGTTAACTCCCAGAATGTTATGCATATTTATATACAGGACGTAGCTCAAAATGAAGCACAATTTGATTCCTAGTAATGTTTGCAACTCTGGTGAAGGTATGACAAATGTATAATTATTATAATGCACTGTATTGATAACGCCAATAGGGATGACTTTATGCTTGAAGGCAACATTGAAGGGCAATGGACCCATTCTTCAGTGGTTTGTATCTATCAGGGTGTTTTTAGATGAGACACCGGAAGGTGACCGGATGTCGTCATACCCAGCTCTATTATCATTGGCTCCGCTTCTTCTTCTCTCTCTCTCTCCTGGACCGTTGGTGGAGTAACATCTCCCCGTCCTTGGCTCCCGTTATGTAGCCGCTAACTGCTGTTTATTGTCCCTGAAGAAGACCTAAACCTGGTCGAAACGTTGGATGTACAGTAAGACGATTCTCATGTTTTGTCGGGCTCAAGAAAAATAAACGGCAAAGAACAATCCTTTCTCCGTTTTTTTTGCTAAAAGCTAAGTCATGCTGGAGCTAAATGCTAATGCTAAGCGGGCCCATAAGCTAACTGAGGCTATCCTAGCACAGCCCGCTAGCGAGTCCATAGACATTGAGGCGTACTACGCACAACATGAGGCGAACGCGAATGCGGCACGACGTATGACGATGCAATAACATCGAAGCAAGGGGACCGGAGAGAGGAGAGAGACGACGCACACACGATGACCTGCTAACCGAGCCACGCCGCTGAGACCGCTCCAGGTGCAGCGTCAGCTAAACCGCAACACGGACGGCTGCTGATGAAGGTGACGGCTTCGTGTTTACTTTTAACAAATAAATAACAGTTTAATAATAGAAAACTGGAGGCTGGAGACGGAGGACAACAGGAGGCTGCGTGGATGTTCGGGACTGCGGGACCTGTCCGGTTTGATGGACCGTGCACCGACAGTGGTCTTCGGACCGCTGTCCCAACCCTTTCACCCCTAACCAGCCAGTGCCTCGCCGGTCTGGGTCCTGTCTTCGCTGGACGTCTGTGCGGTCCCCGATGTTCCTGTCCCTAAGCCTAACCACAGAGGTTTTAAGCCCTAATCACAACCACAGTGACTCACCTGCAATCCACTAACATGGACTATTTCCTACTTTAATATGTATTCCTGCTATTAGGATTCTTCATCTGTGTGTACAATACTGTTTGCAATTATTTAAGAGACAAAGTTAACTCCCAGAATGTTATGCATATTTATATACAGGACGTAGCTCAAAATGAAGCACAATTTGATTCCTAGTAATGTTTGCAACTCTGGTGAAGGTATGACAAATGTATAATTATTATAATGCACTGTATTGATAACGCCAATAGGGATGACTTTATGCTTGAAGGCAACATTGAAGGGCAATGGACCCATTCTTCAGTGGTTTGTATCTATCAGGGTGTTTTTAGATGAGACACCGGAAGGTGACCGGATGTCGTCATACCCAGCTCTATTATCATTGGCTCCGCTTCTTCTTCTCTCTCTCTCTCCTGGACCGTTGGTGGAGTAACATCTCCCCGTCCTTGGCTCCCGTTATGTAGCCGCTAACTGCTGTTTATTGTCCCTGAAGAAGACCTAAACCTGGTCGAAACGTTGGATGTACAGTAAGACGATTCTCATGTTTTGTCGGGCTCAAGAAAAATAAACGGCAAAGAACAATCCTTTCTCCGTTTTTTTTGCTAAAAGCTAAGTCATGCTGGAGCTAAATGCTAATGCTAAGCGGGCCCATAAGCTAACTGAGGCTATCCTAGCACAGCCCGCTAGCGAGTCCATAGACATTGAGGCGTACTACGCACAACATGAGGCGAACGCGAATGCGGCACGACGTATGACGATGCAATAACATCGAAGCAAGGGGACCGGAGAGAGGAGAGAGACGACGCACACACGATGACCTGCTAACCGAGCCACGCCGCTGAGACCGCTCCAGGTGCAGCGTCAGCTAAACCGCAACACGGACGGCTGCTGATGAAGGTGACGGCTTCGTGTTTACTTTTAACAAATAAATAACAGTTTAATAATAGAAAACTGGAGGCTGGAGACGGAGGACAACAGGAGGCTGCGTGGATGTTCGGGACTGCGGGACCTGTCCGGTTTGATGGACCGTGCACCGACAGTGGTCTTCGGACCGCTGTCCCAACCCTTTCACCCCTAACCAGCCAGTGCCTCGCCGGTCTGGGTCCTGTCTTCGCTGGACGTCTGTGCGGTCCCCGATGTTCCTGTCCCTAAGCCTAACCACAGAGGTTTTAAGCCCTAATCACAACCACAGTGACTCACCTGCAATCCACTAACATGGACTATTTCCTACTTTAATATGTATTCCTGCTATTAGGATTCTTCATCTGTGTGTACAATACTGTTTGCAATTATTTAAGAGACAAAGTTAACTCCCAGAATGTTATGCATATTTATATACAGGACGTAGCTCAAAATGAAGCACAATTTGATTCCTAGTAATGTTTGCAACTCTGGTGAAGGTATGACAAATGTATAATTATTATAATGCACTGTATTGATAACGCCAATAGGGATGACTTTATGCTTGAAGGCAACATTGAAGGGCAATGGACCCATTCTTCAGTGGTTTGTATCTATCAGGGTGTTTTTAGATGAGACACCGGAAGGTGACCGGATGTCGTCATACCCAGCTCTATTATCATTGGCTCCGCTTCTTCTTCTCTCTCTCTCTCCTGGACCGTTGGTGGAGTAACATCTCCCCGTCCTTGGCTCCCGTTATGTAGCCGCTAACTGCTGTTTATTGTCCCTGAAGAAGACCTAAACCTGGTCGAAACGTTGGATGTACAGTAAGACGATTCTCATGTTTTGTCGGGCTCAAGAAAAATAAACGGCAAAGAACAATCCTTTCTCCGTTTTTTTTGCTAAAAGCTAAGTCATGCTGGAGCTAAATGCTAATGCTAAGCGGGCCCATAAGCTAACTGAGGCTATCCTAGCACAGCCCGCTAGCGAGTCCATAGACATTGAGGCGTACTACGCACAACATGAGGCGAACGCGAATGCGGCACGACGTATGACGATGCAATAACATCGAAGCAAGGGGACCGGAGAGAGGAGAGAGACGACGCACACACGATGACCTGCTAACCGAGCCACGCCGCTGAGACCGCTCCAGGTGCAGCGTCAGCTAAACCGCAACACGGACGGCTGCTGATGAAGGTGACGGCTTCGTGTTTACTTTTAACAAATAAATAACAGTTTAATAATAGAAAACTGGAGGCTGGAGACGGAGGACAACAGGAGGCTGCGTGGATGTTCGGGACTGCGGGACCTGTCCGGTTTGATGGACCGTGCACCGACAGTGGTCTTCGGACCGCTGTCCCAACCCTTTCACCCCTAACCAGCCAGTGCCTCGCCGGTCTGGGTCCTGTCTTCGCTGGACGTCTGTGCGGTCCCCGATGTTCCTGTCCCTAAGCCTAACCACAGAGGTTTTAAGCCCTAATCACAACCACAGTGACTCACCTGCAATCCACTAACATGGACTATTTCCTACTTTAATATGTATTCCTGCTATTAGGATTCTTCATCTGTGTGTACAATACTGTTTGCAATTATTTAAGAGACAAAGTTAACTCCCAGAATGTTATGCATATTTATATACAGGACGTAGCTCAAAATGAAGCACAATTTGATTCCTAGTAATGTTTGCAACTCTGGTGAAGGTATGACAAATGTATAATTATTATAATGCACTGTATTGATAACGCCAATAGGGATGACTTTATGCTTGAAGGCAACATTGAAGGGCAATGGACCCATTCTTCAGTGGTTTGTATCTATCAGGGTGTTTTTAGATGAGACACCGGAAGGTGACCGGATGTCGTCATACCCAGCTCTATTATCATTGGCTCCGCTTCTTCTTCTCTCTCTCTCTCCTGGACCGTTGGTGGAGTAACATCTCCCCGTCCTTGGCTCCCGTTATGTAGCCGCTAACTGCTGTTTATTGTCCCTGAAGAAGACCTAAACCTGGTCGAAACGTTGGATGTACAGTAAGACGATTCTCATGTTTTGTCGGGCTCAAGAAAAATAAACGGCAAAGAACAATCCTTTCTCCGTTTTTTTTGCTAAAAGCTAAGTCATGCTGGAGCTAAATGCTAATGCTAAGCGGGCCCATAAGCTAACTGAGGCTATCCTAGCACAGCCCGCTAGCGAGTCCATAGACATTGAGGCGTACTACGCACAACATGAGGCGAACGCGAATGCGGCACGACGTATGACGATGCAATAACATCGAAGCAAGGGGACCGGAGAGAGGAGAGAGACGACGCACACACGATGACCTGCTAACCGAGCCACGCCGCTGAGACCGCTCCAGGTGCAGCGTCAGCTAAACCGCAACACGGACGGCTGCTGATGAAGGTGACGGCTTCGTGTTTACTTTTAACAAATAAATAACAGTTTAATAATAGAAAACTGGAGGCTGGAGACGGAGGACAACAGGAGGCTGCGTGGATGTTCGGGACTGCGGGACCTGTCCGGTTTGATGGACCGTGCACCGACAGTGGTCTTCGGACCGCTGTCCCAACCCTTTCACCCCTAACCAGCCAGTGCCTCGCCGGTCTGGGTCCTGTCTTCGCTGGACGTCTGTGCGGTCCCCGATGTTCCTGTCCCTAAGCCTAACCACAGAGGTTTTAAGCCCTAATCACAACCACAGTGACTCACCTGCAATCCACTAACATGGACTATTTCCTACTTTAATATGTATTCCTGCTATTAGGATTCTTCATCTGTGTGTACAATACTGTTTGCAATTATTTAAGAGACAAAGTTAACTCCCAGAATGTTATGCATATTTATATACAGGACGTAGCTCAAAATGAAGCACAATTTGATTCCTAGTAATGTTTGCAACTCTGGTGAAGGTATGACAAATGTATAATTATTATAATGCACTGTATTGATAACGCCAATAGGGATGACTTTATGCTTGAAGGCAACATTGAAGGGCAATGGACCCATTCTTCAGTGGTTTGTATCTATCAGGGTGTTTTTAGATGAGACACCGGAAGGTGACCGGATGTCGTCATACCCAGCTCTATTATCATTGGCTCCGCTTCTTCTTCTCTCTCTCTCTCCTGGACCGTTGGTGGAGTAACATCTCCCCGTCCTTGGCTCCCGTTATGTAGCCGCTAACTGCTGTTTATTGTCCCTGAAGAAGACCTAAACCTGGTCGAAACGTTGGATGTACAGTAAGACGATTCTCATGTTTTGTCGGGCTCAAGAAAAATAAACGGCAAAGAACAATCCTTTCTCCGTTTTTTTTGCTAAAAGCTAAGTCATGCTGGAGCTAAATGCTAATGCTAAGCGGGCCCATAAGCTAACTGAGGCTATCCTAGCACAGCCCGCTAGCGAGTCCATAGACATTGAGGCGTACTACGCACAACATGAGGCGAACGCGAATGCGGCACGACGTATGACGATGCAATAACATCGAAGCAAGGGGACCGGAGAGAGGAGAGAGACGACGCACACACGATGACCTGCTAACCGAGCCACGCCGCTGAGACCGCTCCAGGTGCAGCGTCAGCTAAACCGCAACACGGACGGCTGCTGATGAAGGTGACGGCTTCGTGTTTACTTTTAACAAATAAATAACAGTTTAATAATAGAAAACTGGAGGCTGGAGACGGAGGACAACAGGAGGCTGCGTGGATGTTCGGGACTGCGGGACCTGTCCGGTTTGATGGACCGTGCACCGACAGTGGTCTTCGGACCGCTGTCCCAACCCTTTCACCCCTAACCCTAACCCTAACCCTAACCCCCTAACCCTAACCCTAACCCTAACCCTAACCCTACCGTACGGACGATTATGACGACATCACCCGAGCTAGAACTTTTTACCGGGACCGCGATGCATCGGACCAGCGGCGCGCGCCCGAGTGGGAAAACAGACCCAAAGAGGAGGATTACCGCGCACCTCGCCGCGCCGCACCGCAGCAGCGGGATCAAAGAGGGGAACCGGACGCGGACCACGGTCAGTATCCTCCAGATCGCGACTACGGAGAACAGAAAAGGGAGTATCCGCGCCGTGATAATGTGGAGGGGAATAGAAGGGACGCGCCACAGAGCTTCGCGGGGAGATCGCAGCACCGCGGACGCGCGCCTCCACAACAGAAGCGCGCGGAGCAGCGCAGAGACACACGACGCGAGGACGACAACAGACCGGGGGACCGCGGACGTGCGCCTCCACAACAGCAGCGCGCGGAGCAGCGCAGAGACACACGGCGCGAGGACGACAACAGATCGGGGGACCGCGGACGCGCGCCTCCTCAACAGCAGCGCGCGGAGCAGTACAGAGACACACGGCGCGTGGACGACAACAGACCGGGGGACCGCGGACGCGCGCCACCGCAACAGAGACCCGTTCCTCAACGTGATGAAAGAAGGGGAGAGAATGACGGCGGACAGAGGGGAAGGTTCCAAAACTTCCCGGACAGGACGCGCACTCGACCGGAGGTGAGCGAGGGGCACACCAGACTCAGGTCAGACGACCCTGATTTTGCTCGCAAATGCCACATTTTGCATAGAATTATTAAGTCGGTCCACCACTTCATAAATGTGAGCTCCAACAAAATACCCCTGACTATTCACCGTATGATGAAACAATTAATGACTTTTATTAAACCTGCGTGGCCCAACCCAGAGACTGTGACTTTAATTGAAGGAAATGCAAAAAATTGGGCTCACACAACAGTCACCATCCTGTGTAAGCACTATGACAGCGCAATAGGGAAGGACGTAGAGGACCTTTCCAAGCTGTCAGACGCAGATTGGCGTCCCCCATTTGAAGTGGCCTCCACCTGGGCCAAGAGAAACCTGGGCCGCAGATTGGCACAGGGGACTCTGACGGAAGCAATGGCGGTTGTCGTCAATGGATTGGAGCGGGCCCGGGGTCTTGCGAACCCAACGGCACCACAACAACCGGTCCGACAGGACGACACATCGGGGGACAGGCCACTGCGCAGAGGACCAAACCAGCGCCTCAACACAACTGCAGCAGCGGCCCGGGACACAGCACAACGACAGGCTGCAGCAGAGACTCCTCTCAGAACAGGGCGGAGCGCTCCAGCCTCAGCTTCAGTGGTGGCACAGGTGCACGCTACAGCCGCAGGTAACTCCCCAGCACTACTAAGAACACCTGACACACCTCAACGCACCACACAGGAGGAGGAGGAGGAGGATGAGGAGCAGGAAGAGGTGGTGGAGATTGAAGAGGAGGAGGAGGAGATGGAAGAAGAAGAGGAGGAGGAGGAAGAGGTGGAGTCGGACGCCTCACCGGAGAGACATAATTGGTCACCGGACGTCGGGATAAACTGGGAAGAGTCCCAGAACGTGGTTCGAGAGCAACCACGGGAGCAGAGAACCCCACAGAGGCGACTTTCCTCTGGCCAGGGCAACACGAGCCAGTCACCTACCACCCGCACAACCCTCCTTGATGAGGAACTCAGGGTGAGCGGTGGCCAACCACGGCGTGAGGGTCCGATCATCCTGACCCCGAGGGCGAACACCAGAGTGGCCCCCTTGTTCTCCGCCTTAACAGAAGGTATTTGTCGACCGATGGGGCATGCTGACACGACCAGAAAAATTAAAGACTGGCACCTGAACATTAGAAAAAAATGGGCGGTCATCGGGGATTCTAATATTCATAGAATGCCACGCCATAGCATCACTGACTTACAAATGGACTCTTTCCCGGGTGCCACTTTTAGACACGCTCAGGGCATCCTGGAGAACACTACGGCGTCCTGTGCAGTGGAGAAGATCATATTGTCTTTTGGTTTGTGCAATAAAGATCAGAAAGCTAAGGAAACAGCTGTTAAACAACTGCAAGGTCTCCTGAGAATGGCTAAACTTCGCTTTCCTCGTGCAGAAATATTTGTTCCTCAGGTGAACTTCTCAGACGACCTGCCCATCAGAGAGAAGGCCAACCTAACGCAGCTGAACGAATACATCGGGTCCATTGGTGAGTGCATTCCCAGTTTACCTGAAGCTGCATTCCAGACACAGGCGGATGGGGTCCACTGGACGTCAGAGACGGCGAAGGCCATGTTTGAACACTGGAAGGTTTATTTAAATTAAATGTCCCCACAAGCCTGCCTACGCAGGAGGGGAATAAATCTGTTATTAATCTTACAGAACGCTTTAAACTCACCTTGGCACAAGCATCTCTGCTGTCCAAGGGACTCAATTTTATTCCCACTCAGGGTACAAATAAGGACGTTATCCCCAGAACAAAATTTGACCTCCAACAATACCATAGAAAACTCAAACTGGCCTCCTACTACGAGCATGCTCCAACTACGAAAAAGCTCCCTTTTATTCACAAGTCAGGATGGACTCCACCACAATCCTCAGTACCGGAGGAGGTGGCCAGTCTCATTAGAGCAGATCAGCGATACTTTGACGAGCACTTCAGGACACACCGAGTGTCACCTAATCTCAGCTCAGCAGAAACAAAAGCTCTCCAGGAACTGAGAAATAATAAATTTATTGTTATTAAACCGGCGGATAAGGGAAGTGCAGTAGTTCTCATGGACAAAGAACAGTATCTATGGGAGGGGTACAGACAATTAAACAACCCAAGTTATTATATTAAACTACAGCGGCCCATTTATCCAGAGACTATCCCCGTGGTGACTAAAATACTTCAATCCTTATATGAAAAGAAATTTATTAATGCGAAACAGAGGAACTATTTAATGGGGGACGGTACGCCTAGAGGGAGACTATTCTATATGCTCCCTAAGATCCATAAAGACCCGGAAAAATGGAGTATGCCGCACAAAATTCCCCCGGGTCGACCAATTGTTTCGGACTGTAGCAGTGAAACCTACTACACGGCTGAATACATCGACTATTTCCTCAACCCACTTTCCACGGTTCACCCCAGCTACATAAAAGATACTTATCATTTTGTAGAAATAATCAATAGCATCAAAATTCCGGAAACAGCCATCCTCTTCACTATAGATATAGATAGTTTATACACTAACATAGACACCAAAGAAGGTTTACGGGCAGTAAAAAATGTCTTTCAAAACAATAAGGATAAAAATAGACCAGACAAGGAACTACTACAATTATTAGAAATTAATTTGACCAAAAATGACTTTGAGTTCAACGAAGAGTGGTTCCTACAAATCAAAGGAACAGCTATGGGAAAGAAATTTGCTCCGGCGTATGCCAACATTTTCATGGCAGAGTGGGAGGCCTCTGCACTACAAGCCTGCATCAAAAGACCGTTGCATTATTATAGATTTCTAGATGATATCTGGGGTGTGTGGACCCACGGCCAAGATGAGTTTAATGTTTTTCTAAACACCCTAAACACCCACAGGGACTCAATTAAAATTAAAAGTACAAGCAGCCCAGATTCGGTAGATTTCTTGGACACGACAACGTTTAAGGGAGAGGATTTTATAAACACAAACATCCTGAGCATCAGGGTGTTTTTTAAGGAGACGGACACACATGCTCTTCTCCATAAATCTAGTTTTCATCCTAGACATACGTATGCGGGCCTTGTAAAGTCACAATTACTCAGATTTCACCGAATATGCTCCAAACAAAGTGATTTTAACAAAGCAGTTAAAACGTTATTTCACGCATTAGCCACTAGAGGGTACTCCAGGTCTTTCTGTAGGAAGATCCTCAAATCTTTTCTGGAGGAGAAGCCCATCGTAGTGACGGACGGCTTGCCCCTCATCACGACCTATTCACCATCCACCAAAATACTGGCTCACAAAATTAGGACCAATTTTGATAGATTTATAGAGGGGACCTTGGTTCTCCAAAATTTTAGGATTATTCCGGCCTTTAGAAGAAACAAAAACATCAAGGACCTCTTAGTGACAGCGAAAATCCGGCCCACAACAAAACCAAAATCTAGAAAAGCCGAGGACTATTTTAAACATAAAAACTGGTTATTTAACAAGAGAACGCAGGAGGTATTTAGATCTCTAACTCGGGGAGACGTTAACACAAAGAATTGTGTTTATTTAATATCCTGTGAGTGGTGTGACATGCAGTATGTTGGGGAGACTGGGAATGCACTCTCCATCAGATTTACGCAACACAAACACAACATCCTCAACCACAAGAAAACATACACACCATTGGTAAAGCATTTTATTGAACACAAATGGAGGTCATTGTCAGTAACAATTGTTGAGTCTCAAGCCAGGTGGACCATAATCCAGAGACGAACTGCAGAGAGGAAATGGATCGCGAAGCTTGACACCAAGCAGCCACATGGGCTGAACGAACATTGAGGGTCCTGGAGTTGGGCCTAGCGATGGACAGTACACTGGGAGCGGTGTTGCCCCGGCAACACGGCTGCCCCAAACCCCAACCCACCCTATCCAGTCCGTGCCTCCTGGGCCTGACTTTGGGGTCCCTTGATGTTTGTTTTCACCCTCACAAATATATGTACACATTAATGAGATCATACAGGGTAACTGTTTCAGATGTTTAAACACGGTACTGTGGGCGTCAGTGGGATCTTTGCCTAACCACAACCTGTTGTAAATAGTTGTAAACCTAATCTGGTATTCTTTCCTAAACCTAACAATACTCCCGATGTTCTAAATATCAGGATGATCTTTTCCTAACCACAACCTGTTGTAAATATTTGTAAACCTAATCTGGTATTTTTTTCCTAAACCTAACAATACTCCTGATGTTCTAAATATCAGGATGATCTTTTCCTAACCACAACCCAGGGTCAACATTTGTATCAGTTATAAATATGTTCTGTGAATGTATTGTTTCAGTGTACTGAATTGAGATGTTTATGAACCTAAGTGTTAGGTCATGTGTAATAACGGTTTTATAGTTCATTTTCATGTGTTTAAGGACTTTATAATTGTATTGTTCATGCAGTCCTGTTCTTTTTGGATTTGGGAGGTGGAAAAGGAGGACGAATAGATTTGCAGCATACTGTATAGAGTTAATCTCCTCTGATTGGTTGAGTGACAGGTGACCCCAAGACTATTGTATATCCGGCTTACGGGGCTCCCCCTCTTCCTTTTTCCAACGTGCTGAGATGAAGAGCAGGTTCACCTTAGCGCGCTCCATGTGGTAATTGCATTTATTTTGTTTTATTTCCTGCTTAAAGCCTGAAGAAGAGTCAATATAACTCGAAACGTTGCTATTTTTCATTTCGCTATTTTTGTTTTTAAGATTTTGTCCTTTTTGCCTCAATAAAAAGTCAAAAGGAGCTAGAGACTCGGAAAACTTTTTTGGGGCGTAAAAAAGCAGTGCACGCTAATTAGACGGATTGAGCATGACGCGGTGGGACCGAGCCGACGACGACGGGTGGGTCTTGGTGTCCAGGGGCAGACGCCGTCGGAGACCGGACCGCAGCCCGGTATGGTACGCCAAACCCACTTCCCCACGGAGAGGTAGGGAAGTTTCCCGAAGGCGCCGGGGAAATGAGTCCGACCGCAGGGCGCGCGCACCGGACGACCGCCGGGAAACTAGTTATCCGTCTCGCTGGCACCGCACCCCGTCTTACGACGGTCGCCGTACGTACGCCTCGGTAACCAGGGGCTACCGTACGGACGATGATTATGATGACATCACCCGAGCTAGAACTTTTTACCGGGACCGCGATGCATCGGACCAGCGGCGCGCGCCCGAGTGGGAAAACAGACCCAAAGAGGAGGATTACCGCGCACCTCGCCGCGCCGCACCGCAGCAGCGGGATCAAAGAGGGGAACCGGACGCGGACCACGGTCAGTATCCTCCAGATCGCGACTACGGAGAACAGAAAAGGGAGTATCCGCGCCGTGATAATGTGGAGGGGAATAGAAGGGACGCGCCACAGAGCTTCGCGGGGAGATCGCAGCACCGCGGACGCGCGCCTCCACAACAGAAGCGCGCGGAGCAGCGCAGAGACACACGACGCGAGGACGACAACAGACCGGGGGACCGCGGACGTGCGCCTCCACAACAGCAGCGCGCGGAGCAGCGCAGAGACACACGGCGCGAGGACGACAACAGATCGGGGGACCGCGGACGCGCGCCTCCTCAACAGCAGCGCGCGGAGCAGTACAGAGACACACGGCGCGTGGACGACAACAGACCGGGGGACCGCGGACGCGCGCCACCGCAACAGAGACCCGTTCCTCAACGTGATGAAAGAAGGGGAGAGAATGACGGCGGACAGAGGGGAAGGTTCCAAAACTTCCCGGACAGGACGCGCACTCGACCGGAGGTGAGCGAGGAGCACACCAGACTCAGGTCAGACGACCCTGATTTTGCTCGCAAATGCCACATTTTGCATAGAATTATTAAGTCGGTCCACCACTTCATAAATGTGAGCTCCAACAAAATACCCCTGACTATTCACCGTATGATGAAACAATTAATGACTTTTATTAAACCTGCGTGGCCCAACCCAGAGACTGTGACTTTAATTGAAGGAAATGCAAAAAATTGGGCTCACACAACAGTCACCATCCTGTGTAATCACTATGACAGCGCAATAGGGAAGGACGTAGAGGACCTTTCCAAGCTGTCAGACGCAGATTGGCGTCCCCCATTTGAAGTGGCCTCCACCTGGGCCAAGAGAAACCTGGGCCGCAGATTGGCACAGGGGACTCTGACGGAAGCAATGGCGATTGTCGTCAATGGATTGGAGCGGGCCCGGGGTCTTGCGAACCCAACGGCACCACAACAACCGGTCCGACAGGACGACACATCGGGGGACAGGCCACTGCGCAGAGGACCAAACCAGCGCCTCAACACAACTGCAGCAGCGGCCCGGGACACAGCACAACGACAGGCTGCAGCAGAGACTCCTCTCAGAACAGGGCGGAGCGCTCCAGCCTCAGCTTCAGTGGTGGCACAGGTGCACGCTACAGCCGCAGGTAACTCCCCAGCACTACTAAGAACACCTGACACACCTCAACGCACCACACAGGAGGAGGAGGAGGAGGATGAGGAGCAGGAAGAGGTGGTGGAGATTGAAGAGGAGGAGGAGGAGATGGAAGAAGAAGAGGAGGAGGAGGAAGAGGTGGAGTCGGACGCCTCACCGGAGAGACATAATTGGTCACCGGACGTCGGGATAAACTGGGAAGAGTCCCAGAACGTGGTTCGAGAGCAACCACGGGAGCAGAGAACCCCACAGAGGCGACTTTCCTCTGGCCAGGGCAACACGAGCCAGTCACCTACCACCCGCACAACCCTCCTTGATGAGGAACTCAGGGTGAGCGGTGGCCAACCACGGCGTGAGGGTCCGATCATCCTGACCCCGAGGGCGAACACCAGAGTGGCCCCCTTGTTCTCCGCCTTAACAGAAGGTATTTGTCGACCGATGGGGCATGCTGACACGACCAGAAAAATTAAAGACTGGCACCTGAACATTAGAAAAAAATGGGCGGTCATCGGGGATTCTAATATTCATAGAATGCCACGCCATAGCATCACTGACTTACAAATGGACTCTTTCCCGGGTGCCACTTTTAGACACGCTCAGGGCATCCTGGAGAACACTACGGCGTCCTGTGCAGTGGAGAAGATCATATTGTCTTTTGGTTTGTGCAATAAAGATCAGAAAGCTAAGGAAACAGCTGTTAAACAACTGCAAGGTCTCCTGAGAATGGCTAAACTTCGCTTTCCTCGTGCAGAAATATTTGTTCCTCAGGTGAACTTCTCAGACGACCTGCCCATCAGAGAGAAGGCCAACCTAACGCAGCTGAACGAATACATC
The DNA here is from genome assembly GCF_964276395.1 of Gasterosteus aculeatus. NCBI lineage: Eukaryota > Metazoa > Chordata > Actinopteri > Perciformes > Gasterosteidae > Gasterosteus > Gasterosteus aculeatus. The sequence goes on along the minus strand of NW_027554956.1, from coordinate 8,606 downwards.
GGGTCCATTGGTGAGTGCATTCCCAGTTTACCTGAAGCTGCATTCCAGACACAGGCGGATGGGGTCCACTGGACGTCAGAGACGGCGAAGGCCATGTTTGAACACTGGAAGGTTTATTTAAATTAAATGTCCCCACAAGCCTGCCTACGCAGGAGGGGAATAAATCTGTTATTAATCTTACAGAACGCTTTAAACTCACCTTGGCACAAGCATCTCTGCTGTCCAAGGGACTCAATTTTATTCCCACTCAGGGTACAAATAAGGACGTTATCCCCAGAACAAAATTTGACCTCCAACAATACCATAGAAAACTCAAACTGGCCTCCTACTACGAGCATGCTCCAACTACGAAAAAGCTCCCTTTTATTCACAAGTCAGGATGGACTCCACCACAATCCTCAGTACCGGAGGAGGTGGCCAGTCTCATTAGAGCAGATCAGCGATACTTTGACGAGCACTTCAGGACACACCGAGTGTCACCTAATCTCAGCTCAGCAGAAACAAAAGCTCTCCAGGAACTGAGAAATAATAAATTTATTGTTATTAAACCGGCGGATAAGGGAAGTGCAGTAGTTCTCATGGACAAAGAACAGTATCTATGGGAGGGGTACAGACAATTAAACAACCCAAGTTATTATATTAAACTACAGCGGCCCATTTATCCAGAGACTATCCCCGTGGTGACTAAAATACTTCAATCCTTATATGAAAAGAAATTTATTAATGCGAAACAGAGGAACTATTTAATGGGGGACGGTACGCCTAGAGGGAGACTATTCTATATGCTCCCTAAGATCCATAAAGACCCGGAAAAATGGAGTATGCCGCACAAAATTCCCCCGGGTCGACCAATTGTTTCGGACTGTAGCAGTGAAACCTACTACACGGCTGAATACATCGACTATTTCCTCAACCCACTTTCCACGGTTCACCCCAGCTACATAAAAGATACTTATCATTTTGTAGAAATAATCAATAGCATCAAAATTCCGGAAACAGCCATCCTCTTCACTATAGATATAGATAGTTTATACACTAACATAGACACCAAAGAAGGTTTACGGGCAGTAAAAAATGTCTTTCAAAACAATAAGGATAAAAATAGACCAGACAAGGAACTACTACAATTATTAGAAATTAATTTGACCAAAAATGACTTTGAGTTCAACGAAGAGTGGTTCCTACAAATCAAAGGAACAGCTATGGGAAAGAAATTTGCTCCGGCGTATGCCAACATTTTCATGGCAGAGTGGGAGGCCTCTGCACTACAAGCCTGCATCAAAAGACCGTTGCATTATTATAGATTTCTAGATGATATCTGGGGTGTGTGGACCCACGGCCAAGATGAGTTTAATGTTTTTCTAAACACCCTAAACACCCACAGGGACTCAATTAAAATTAAAAGTACAAGCAGCCCAGATTCGGTAGATTTCTTGGACACGACAACGTTTAAGGGAGAGGATTTTATAAACACAAACATCCTGAGCATCAGGGTGTTTTTTAAGGAGACGGACACACATGCTCTTCTCCATAAATCTAGTTTTCATCCTAGACATACGTATGCGGGCCTTGTAAAGTCACAATTACTCAGATTTCACCGAATATGCTCCAAACAAAGTGATTTTAACAAAGCAGTTAAAACGTTATTTCACGCATTAGCCACTAGAGGGTACTCCAGGTCTTTCTGTAGGAAGATCCTCAAATCTTTTCTGGAGGAGAAGCCCATCGTAGTGACGGACGGCTTGCCCCTCATCACGACCTATTCACCATCCACCAAAATACTGGCTCACAAAATTAGGACCAATTTTGATAGATTTATAGAGGGGACCTTGGTTCTCCAAAATTTTAGGATTATTCCGGCCTTTAGAAGAAACAAAAACATCAAGGACCTCTTAGTGACAGCGAAAATCCGGCCCACAACAAAACCAAAATCTAGAAAAGCCGAGGACTATTTTAAACATAAAAACTGGTTATTTAACAAGAGAACGCAGGAGGTATTTAGATCTCTAACTCGGGGAGACGTTAACACAAAGAATTGTGTTTATTTAATATCCTGTGAGTGGTGTGACATGCAGTATGTTGGGGAGACTGGGAATGCACTCTCCATCAGATTTACGCAACACAAACACAACATCCTCAACCACAAGAAAACATACACACCATTGGTAAAGCATTTTATTGAACACAAATGGAGGTCATTGTCAGTAACAATTGTTGAGTCTCAAGCCAGGTGGACCATAATCCAGAGACGAACTGCAGAGAGGAAATGGATCGCGAAGCTTGACACCAAGCAGCCACATGGGCTGAACGAACATTGAGGGTCCTGGAGTTGGGCCTAGCGATGGACAGTACACTGGGAGCGGTGTTGCCCCGGCAACACGGCTGCCCCAAACCCCAACCCACCCTATCCAGTCCGTGCCTCCTGGGCCTGACTTTGGGGTCCCTTGATGTTTGTTTTCACCCTCACAAATATATGTACACATTAATGAGATCATACAGGGTAACTGTTTCAGATGTTTAAACACGGTACTGTGGGCGTCAGTGGGATCTTTGCCTAACCACAACCTGTTGTAAATAGTTGTAAACCTAATCTGGTATTCTTTCCTAAACCTAACAATACTCCCGATGTTCTAAATATCAGGATGATCTTTTCCTAACCACAACCTGTTGTAAATATTTGTAAACCTAATCTGGTATTTTTTCCTAAACCTAACAATACTCCTGATGTTCTAAATATCAGGATGATCTTTTCCTAACCACAACCTGTTGTAAATATTTGTAAACCTAATCTGGTATTTTTTTCCTAAACCTAACAATACTCCTGATGTTCTAAATATCAGGATGATCTTTTCCTAACCACAACCCAGGGTCAACATTTGTATCAGTTATAAATATGTTCTGTGAATGTATTGTTTCAGTGTACTGAATTGAGATGTTTATGAACCTAAGTGTTAGGTCATGTGTAATAACGGTTTTATAGTTCATTTTCATGTGTTTAAGGACTTTATAATTGTATTGTTCATGCAGTCCTGTTCTTTTTGGATTTGGGAGGTGGAAAAGGAGGACGAATAGATTTGCAGCATACTGTATAGAGTTAATCTCCTCTGATTGGTTGAGTGACAGGTGACCCCAAGACTATTGTATATCCGGCTTACGGGGCTCCCCCTCTTCCTTTTTCCAACGTGCTGAGATGAAGAGCAGGTTCACCTTAGCGCGCTCCATGTGGTAATTGCATTTATTTTGTTTTATTTCCTGCTTAAAGCCTGAAGAAGAGTCAATATAACTCGAAACGTTGCTATTTTTCATTTCGCTATTTTTGTTTTTAAGATTTTGTCCTTTTTGCCTCAATAAAAAGTCAAAAGGAGCTAGAGACTCGGAAAACTTTTTTGGGGCGTAAAAAAGCAGTGCACGCTAATTAGACGGATTGAGCATGACGCGGTGGGACCGAGCCGACGACGACGGGTGGGTCTTGGTGTCCAGGGGCAGACGCCGTCGGAGACCGGACCGCAGCCCGGTATGGTACGCCAAACCCACTTCCCCACGGAGAGGTAGGGAAGTTTCCCGAAGGCGCCGGGGAAATGAGTCCGACCGCAGGGCGCGCGCACCGGACGACCGCCGGGAAACTAGTTATCCGTCTCGCTGGCACCGCACCCCGTCTTACGACGGTCGCCGTACGTACGCCTCGGTAACCAGGGGCTACCGTACGGACGATGATTATGATGACATCACCCGAGCTAGAACTTTTTACCGGGACCGCGATGCATCGGACCAGCGGCGCGCGCCCGAGTGGGAAAACAGACCCAAAGAGGAGGATTACCGCGCACCTCGCCGCGCCGCACCGCAGCAGCGGGATCAAAGAGGGGAACCGGACGCGGACCACGGTCAGTATCCTCCAGATCGCGACTACGGAGAACAGAAAAGGGAGTATCCGCGCCGTGATAATGTGGAGGGGAATAGAAGGGACGCGCCACAGAGCTTCGCGGGGAGATCGCAGCACCGCGGACGCGCGCCTCCACAACAGAAGCGCGCGGAGCAGCGCAGAGACACACGACGCGAGGACGACAACAGACCGGGGGACCGCGGACGTGCGCCTCCACAACAGCAGCGCGCGGAGCAGCGCAGAGACACACGGCGCGAGGACGACAACAGATCGGGGGACCGCGGACGCGCGCCTCCTCAACAGCAGCGCGCGGAGCAGTACAGAGACACACGGCGCGTGGACGACAACAGACCGGGGGACCGCGGACGCGCGCCACCGCAACAGAGACCCGTTCCTCAACGTGATGAAAGAAGGGGAGAGAATGACGGCGGACAGAGGGGAAGGTTCCAAAACTTCCCGGACAGGACGCGCACTCGACCGGAGGTGAGCGAGGAGCACACCAGACTCAGGTCAGACGACCCTGATTTTGCTCGCAAATGCCACATTTTGCATAGAATTATTAAGTCGGTCCACCACTTCATAAATGTGAGCTCCAACAAAATACCCCTGACTATTCACCGTATGATGAAACAATTAATGACTTTTATTAAACCTGCGTGGCCCAACCCAGAGACTGTGACTTTAATTGAAGGAAATGCAAAAAATTGGGCTCACACAACAGTCACCATCCTGTGTAATCACTATGACAGCGCAATAGGGAAGGACGTAGAGGACCTTTCCAAGCTGTCAGACGCAGATTGGCGTCCCCCATTTGAAGTGGCCTCCACCTGGGCCAAGAGAAACCTGGGCCGCAGATTGGCACAGGGGACTCTGACGGAAGCAATGGCGATTGTCGTCAATGGATTGGAGCGGGCCCGGGGTCTTGCGAACCCAACGGCACCACAACAACCGGTCCGACAGGACGACACATCGGGGGACAGGCCACTGCGCAGAGGACCAAACCAGCGCCTCAACACAACTGCAGCAGCGGCCCGGGACACAGCACAACGACAGGCTGCAGCAGAGACTCCTCTCAGAACAGGGCGGAGCGCTCCAGCCTCAGCTTCAGTGGTGGCACAGGTGCACGCTACAGCCGCAGGTAACTCCCCAGCACTACTAAGAACACCTGACACACCTCAACGCACCACACAGGAGGAGGAGGAGGAGGATGAGGAGCAGGAAGAGGTGGTGGAGATTGAAGAGGAGGAGGAGGAGATGGAAGAAGAAGAGGAGGAGGAGGAAGAGGTGGAGTCGGACGCCTCACCGGAGAGACATAATTGGTCACCGGACGTCGGGATAAACTGGGAAGAGTCCCAGAACGTGGTTCGAGAGCAACCACGGGAGCAGAGAACCCCACAGAGGCGACTTTCCTCTGGCCAGGGCAACACGAGCCAGTCACCTACCACCCGCACAACCCTCCTTGATGAGGAACTCAGGGTGAGCGGTGGCCAACCACGGCGTGAGGGTCCGATCATCCTGACCCCGAGGGCGAACACCAGAGTGGCCCCCTTGTTCTCCGCCTTAACAGAAGGTATTTGTCGACCGATGGGGCATGCTGACACGACCAGAAAAATTAAAGACTGGCACCTGAACATTAGAAAAAAATGGGCGGTCATCGGGGATTCTAATATTCATAGAATGCCACGCCATAGCATCACTGACTTACAAATGGACTCTTTCCCGGGTGCCACTTTTAGACACGCTCAGGGCATCCTGGAGAACACTACGGCGTCCTGTGCAGTGGAGAAGATCATATTGTCTTTTGGTTTGTGCAATAAAGATCAGAAAGCTAAGGAAACAGCTGTTAAACAACTGCAAGGTCTCCTGAGAATGGCTAAACTTCGCTTTCCTCGTGCAGAAATATTTGTTCCTCAGGTGAACTTCTCAGACGACCTGCCCATCAGAGAGAAGGCCAACCTAACGCAGCTGAACGAATACATCGGGTCCATTGGTGAGTGCATTCCCAGTTTACCTGAAGCTGCATTCCAGACACAGGCGGATGGGGTCCACTGGACGTCAGAGACGGCGAAGGCCATGTTTGAACACTGGAAGGTTTATTTAAATTAAATGTCCCCACAAGCCTGCCTACGCAGGAGGGGAATAAATCTGTTATTAATCTTACAGAACGCTTTAAACTCACCTTGGCACAAGCATCTCTGCTGTCCAAGGGACTCAATTTTATTCCCACTCAGGGTACAAATAAGGACGTTATCCCCAGAACAAAATTTGACCTCCAACAATACCATAGAAAACTCAAACTGGCCTCCTACTACGAGCATGCTCCAACTACGAAAAAGCTCCCTTTTATTCACAAGTCAGGATGGACTCCACCACAATCCTCAGTACCGGAGGAGGTGGCCAGTCTCATTAGAGCAGATCAGCGATACTTTGACGAGCACTTCAGGACACACCGAGTGTCACCTAATCTCAGCTCAGCAGAAACAAAAGCTCTCCAGGAACTGAGAAATAATAAATTTATTGTTATTAAACCGGCGGATAAGGGAAGTGCAGTAGTTCTCATGGACAAAGAACAGTATCTATGGGAGGGGTACAGACAATTAAACAACCCAAGTTATTATATTAAACTACAGCGGCCCATTTATCCAGAGACTATCCCCGTGGTGACTAAAATACTTCAATCCTTATATGAAAAGAAATTTATTAATGCGAAACAGAGGAACTATTTAATGGGGGACGGTACGCCTAGAGGGAGACTATTCTATATGCTCCCTAAGATCCATAAAGACCCGGAAAAATGGAGTATGCCGCACAAAATTCCCCCGGGTCGACCAATTGTTTCGGACTGTAGCAGTGAAACCTACTACACGGCTGAATACATCGACTATTTCCTCAACCCACTTTCCACGGTTCACCCCAGCTACATAAAAGATACTTATCATTTTGTAGAAATAATCAATAGCATCAAAATTCCGGAAACAGCCATCCTCTTCACTATAGATATAGATAGTTTATACACTAACATAGACACCAAAGAAGGTTTACGGGCAGTAAAAAATGTCTTTCAAAACAATAAGGATAAAAATAGACCAGACAAGGAACTACTACAATTATTAGAAATTAATTTGACCAAAAATGACTTTGAGTTCAACGAAGAGTGGTTCCTACAAATCAAAGGAACAGCTATGGGAAAGAAATTTGCTCCGGCGTATGCCAACATTTTCATGGCAGAGTGGGAGGCCTCTGCACTACAAGCCTGCATCAAAAGACCGTTGCATTATTATAGATTTCTAGATGATATCTGGGGTGTGTGGACCCACGGCCAAGATGAGTTTAATGTTTTTCTAAACACCCTAAACACCCACAGGGACTCAATTAAAATTAAAAGTACAAGCAGCCCAGATTCGGTAGATTTCTTGGACACGACAACGTTTAAGGGAGAGGATTTTATAAACACAAACATCCTGAGCATCAGGGTGTTTTTTAAGGAGACGGACACACATGCTCTTCTCCATAAATCTAGTTTTCATCCTAGACATACGTATGCGGGCCTTGTAAAGTCACAATTACTCAGATTTCACCGAATATGCTCCAAACAAAGTGATTTTAACAAAGCAGTTAAAACGTTATTTCACGCATTAGCCACTAGAGGGTACTCCAGGTCTTTCTGTAGGAAGATCCTCAAATCTTTTCTGGAGGAGAAGCCCATCGTAGTGACGGACGGCTTGCCCCTCATCACGACCTATTCACCATCCACCAAAATACTGGCTCACAAAATTAGGACCAATTTTGATAGATTTATAGAGGGGACCTTGGTTCTCCAAAATTTTAGGATTATTCCGGCCTTTAGAAGAAACAAAAACATCAAGGACCTCTTAGTGACAGCGAAAATCCGGCCCACAACAAAACCAAAATCTAGAAAAGCCGAGGACTATTTTAAACATAAAAACTGGTTATTTAACAAGAGAACGCAGGAGGTATTTAGATCTCTAACTCGGGGAGACGTTAACACAAAGAATTGTGTTTATTTAATATCCTGTGAGTGGTGTGACATGCAGTATGTTGGGGAGACTGGGAATGCACTCTCCATCAGATTTACGCAACACAAACACAACATCCTCAACCACAAGAAAACATACACACCATTGGTAAAGCATTTTATTGAACACAAATGGAGGTCATTGTCAGTAACAATTGTTGAGTCTCAAGCCAGGTGGACCATAATCCAGAGACGAACTGCAGAGAGGAAATGGATCGCGAAGCTTGACACCAAGCAGCCACATGGGCTGAACGAACATTGAGGGTCCTGGAGTTGGGCCTAGCGATGGACAGTACACTGGGAGCGGTGTTGCCCCGGCAACACGGCTGCCCCAAACCCCAACCCACCCTATCCAGTCCGTGCCTCCTGGGCCTGACTTTGGGGTCCCTTGATGTTTGTTTTCACCCTCACAAATATATGTACACATTAATGAGATCATACAGGGTAACTGTTTCAGATGTTTAAACACGGTACTGTGGGCGTCAGTGGGATCTTTGCCTAACCACAACCTGTTGTAAATAGTTGTAAACCTAATCTGGTATTCTTTCCTAAACCTAACAATACTCCTGATGTTCTAAATATCAGGATGATCTTTTCCTAACCACAACCTGTTGTAAATATTTGTAAACCTAATCTGGTATTTTTTCCTAAACCTAACAATACTCCTGATGTTCTAAATATCAGGATGAT
>NW_027554955.1:2500-37697 GCF_964276395.1 Gasterosteus aculeatus | reverse complement strand
AGCACGCTAAGCTAACACAATCAAAAAACATACTTTTTCAAATCCAACCACGATCTTCTCCTAAACACAACGAAACGTAAATGACTCCAACGTGGCTCCTCGATGGATACGTGTTTATCGAGTGATAATCAGTAACATGTTGGGTCTTTTCACCTTTTAGCGCTGAAGGAATTGAGTGATGCTAGTGGAGCGTCCGTTCTTTCTCCTGCCTCTCAGACGTTCACACTCTGGTCTAACTCCTCCGAGCTTTTGTTCCTGAACCTCCAGGGTTAGCCGCCGTTAGCTCGTAGCACGTGCTCCCTCCTCCCCGAACGCTCCAACCCTCTTGCTTTGAACTGACCCACTTCTCTGTAGCGGCTGCATGTTTCTGCATGTTCCCCCCGGCGCTCCGTCCAACCCAGACCTCACGTTGTCTCCTCGTCGCTTTCCTCTCCTCAGACGTGAACAGCTGTCACGCGCAGTGCCAGAACGGAGGAACCTGCAAGGTGACTTGAAGTGGTTTTTATCAACTTTCATTCAGTCAACGACATCATTAGCCTGGTTTTAAAATGCATTTTTATATTAAGCCATTTTATACATGAAAATATATTGTTGGTAAACTTGTATATATTGAGTATATATATATTGAGTATAATATTCCTCGAGCTCGGTGTTGAAGTTCTGGTGCTGGTTTTCTTGGGGGGGGGGGGTGAACTGACCTCTGACCCTGTGCGTCTGCGTCGCATCAGGGGGCTCGAGGCTGCGTCTGCCAGCCGGGGTTCGTGGGTCGGCACTGCGAGGTCCAGAGGAACCGCTGTGCCAGCGGCCCGTGCAGGAACGGGGGCCGCTGCCACGCCCTGCCGGACGGCTTCATGTGCGAATGCCCGCGGGGCTTCGCCGGAACGACCTGCGAGGTAAGAGGCGCTCAGCTGCATTTTTCCCTGCTGCTGGGGGGGGGGGGGGGGACGACACACCTCGACCTCCACGTTTCTCCATGTGAAGGTGCAGAACGACCCCTGCAGCCCCGACCCCTGCCACAACAAGGCCCGGTGCCACGGCCTCCTGGGCGACTTCTACTGCAGCTGCCCCGACGAGTACGAGGGCAAGACCTGCTCCGAGCTGAAGGACCACTGCAAGACCAGCCGTTGTCACGGTAACGCGGCCCCCCGACAGCCCCTCCACGCCTACAGTGTCTATTCCTGCTTTCTGATCCCCCCCCCCCCCCCCCCCCCCCCTCTGCCCCTAAAGTGATAGACAGTTGCACCGTTGCCGTGGCAACCAACGACAGCCAGAGCCGGGTGTGGCACATCTCGTCCAACGTGTGTGGCCCCCACGGCCGCTGCATCAGCCTGCCGGCCGGCAACTTCAGCTGCTCCTGTGAGCCGGGATTCACCGGCACCTACTGCCACGAGAGTGAGTCGCACACGCGTGACACACGGGACACGCTGAGCATCACTGGGAAGCACACACACATACAGACGCGCTCATGGAAAATTTGGAGGAAAATTTGAGCGGGAAAATACTGATTATTTTGCATCAGATTTTGTAAAACACATGTACACAAAGCTATATATATATATATATATATATATATATATATATATATATATATATATATATGTATATGTATGTGTATACAGGGTACAGGGTAGTCCCTTTGAGGAAAGAGACAATTAACACCCTTAAATGAGACAAAAAACACCCGTAAACACTCTGCTTCCTCCGCCTGCAGACATCAATGACTGTGCGTCATCGCCCTGTAAGAACGGAGGCACCTGCATCGACGGGATCAACTCCTTCCAGTGCTTCTGCCCCGACGGCTGGGAGGGCAGTCTGTGTGACGCCGGTCAGTGTGTGTGTGTGTGTGCGTGTGTGAGTGTGTGTGTGTGCGCGTGTGTGGACGTGAGCTACAGCACAACTCCCAAAGATGCTGTTAAGATGGTGCTACTTTACTAAAGATGGTGTTGAGATGGTGTTGAGATGGTGTTGAGATGGTGTTGCCTTACGATCAATGACACATTATCTTCACATTTATATGCGTATGTGTATTTATATACTTAAACTTTATTATAGTTTTTACCAATATACCTGATTAAAAGAATACCAAACAAACACTGTTACACGTTAGAAGTATCAGAACCACAATCTCCATAACGGGCGTCAGCTGCTCCACAAATCCACAGAGATATAGAACATATAGAGATATAGAACACATAGAGGTATAGAATACATAGAGATATAGAACACATAGAGGTATAGAACACGTAGAGATATAGAACATATAGAGATATAGAACACATAGAGGTATAGAATACATAGAGATATAGAACACATAGAGGTATAGAACACGTAGAGATATAGAACACATAGAGATATAGAACACATAGAGGTATAGAACACATAGAGATATAGAACACAGAGGTATAGAACACATAGAGATATAGAACACATAGATATATAGAACCCATAGAGGTATAGAACACATAGAGATATAGAACACATAGAGATATAGAACACATAGAGACATAGAACACGTAGAGATATAGAACACATAGAGGTATAGAACACATAGAGGTATAGAACACATAGAGATATAGAACACATAGAGGTATAGAACACATAGAGACATAGAACACGTAGAGATATAGAACACATAGAGGTATAGAACACATAGAGATATAGAACACAGAGGTATAGAACCCATAGAGATATAGAACACATAGATATATAGAACCCATAGAGGTATAGAACACATAGAGATATAGAACACATAGAGGTATAGAACACATAGAGACATAGAACACGTAGAGATATAGAACACATAGAGGTATAGAACACATAGAGGTATAGAACACATAGAGGTATAGAACACATAGAGGTATAGAACACATAGAGATATAGAACACATAGAGGTATAGAACACATAGAGACATAGAACACGTAGAGATATAGAACACATAGAGGTATAGAACACATAGAGATATAGAACACATAGAGGTATAGAACATATAGAGATATAGAACACGTAGAGATATAGAACACGTAGAGATATAGAACACATAGAGGTATAGAACACATAGAGGTATAGAACACATAGAGATATAGAACATGTAGAGGTATAGAACACAGAGATATAGAACACATAGAGATATAGAACACATAGAGGTATAGAACACATAGAGATATAGAACACATAGAGATATAGAACACGTAGAGGTATAGAACACGTAGAGATATAGAACACATAGAGGTATAGAACACATAGAGGTATAGAACACATAGAGGTATAGAACACATAGAGATATAGAACACATAGAGGTATAGAACACATAGAGGTATAGAACACAGAGATATAGAACACGTAGAGATATAGAACACGTAGAGGTATAGAACACATAGAGATATAGAACACATAGAGGTATAGAACACATAGAGATATAGAACACGTAGAGATATAGAACACATAGAGATATAGAACACATAGAGATATAGAACACATAGAGGTATAGAACACGTAGAGATATAGAACACGTAGAGATATAGAACACGTAGAGGTATAGAACACATAGAGGTATAGAACACATAGAGATATAGAACACGTAGAGATATAGAACACGTAGAGATATAGAACACATAGAGATATAGAACACATAGAGGTATAGAACACATAGAGGTATAGAACACATAGAGATATAGAACACATAGAGGTATAGAACACGTAGAGATATAGAACACATAGAGGTATAGAACACATAGAGATATAGAACACATAGAGGTATAGAACATGTAGAGATATAGAACACGTAGAGATATAGAACACGTAGAGATATAGAACACATAGAGATATAGAACACATAGAGGTATAGAACACATAGAGGTATAGAACACATAGAGGTATAGAACATGTAGAGGTATAGAACACGTAGAGGTATAGAACACAGAGATATAGAACACATAGAGATATAGAACACATAGAGGTATAGAACACATAGAGATATAGAACACGTAGAGGTATAGAACACGTAGAGGTATAGAACACGTAGAGATATAGAACACATAGAGATATAGAACACATAGAGGTATAGAACACATAGAGATATAGAACACATAGAGGTATAGAACACATAGAGATATAGAACACATAGAGATATAGAACACATAGAGGTATAGAACACATAGAGATATAGAACACATAGAGTTATAGAACACGTAGAGATATAGAACACGTAGAGATATAGAACACGCAGAGATATAGAACATATAGAGATATAGAACACATAGAGATATAGAACATATAGAGATATAGAACACATGCAGACATAGAAGCTAAACGCGTGCCCCGGTTCCAGATGTGAACGAGTGCAGCAGGAGCCCGTGTCAGAACGGGGGCCGCTGCGTGGACCTGCTCAACGACTTCTACTGCACGTGTGTGGACAGCTGGAAGGGGAAGACCTGCCACTCCCGTGAGTGCATCACGCCCCCCCCCCCCCCAACACCCCCCAACGCATAACGATTAGCAGGGCAGTTATTGACGATGACGATGGTCCTTCTCCTTCCTCCCCCAGGCGAGAGCCAGTGCGACTCCTCCACCTGCAGCAACGGGGGGACGTGCTTCGACCACGGAGACTCCTTCCTGTGCAGCTGCCCCTCGGGCTGGGGGGGCAGCACCTGCAACACAGGTCAGGAACACGCAGACGTTATGCCAGAGAGCCCCCCTCCCCCACCCCGACCCCCTCCTCATATTCTCATGATGAGGAATCTGTCTTTCAGCCAAGAACAGCACGTGCGACTCGGGGCCGTGCGAGAACGGAGCCACGTGCGTCGGAGGGGGGGACGCCTTCACCTGCATCTGCAAGGACGGCTGGGAGGGGGCCACCTGCGCACAGAGTGAGTCTGAAGGGGTGGACGGGGACGGACGGACGGGGACGGGGGGGTTGATGATCACTCAGCCCGTTTAAAAAATCTCAACGTATTTTCATTTTCTTTCTCCTGCAGATGTTGACGACTGCAATCCGCACCCCTGGTAAGACGGCTTGTCCCTTGTCCTCTTCTGAGGTGTCTCTCAGGTGTGTCCCTCTGACAGGGACTCACCTGTAGACTCACCGGGGGGGTCGAACAGAACCTTGAAAAGCTTCACATTTTGACATTTTAATCGACAACATTGAAGCAAAAACAGGGGATAAAGGGGGGGGGGGGGGGGGCTCCTGACAGCTCCTCTGAGGGCTAAAGCCCGCCCCCCTCTATCCTCACCCGCCTCTTCAATGACTGACAGGTGGATTAGTGTTTTTTGTAGGGTTTTCAGGAGGAGGGGGGAGGATAGTGTAAAGACCTGGGGGTAGCTGTGAGGAGAGGAGGTGTTGGGGGGCCGGGGTGGGGGGGGGCTCAGCATGTGGTCCGCAGGGATTTACATAAGAAGTCTGGACATTGATCAGGGATCAGCTTCAGCCTGCTGACACTCAGAGTCTCTGTAAAAGCTGGGGGGGGGTCTGATAGTTTGTAGCGGGACAGGTCATCCGAGGGGGGGGGGGGGGGGGGTCTACACCAGGAAGGAAATAGTGAACAAATGGTTGATTCACAGATGGGGGGGGGGGGGGGGGTAAGCAAACCTGTTCAGACAAAGTCCATTTCACGACGTTGAGGGTCCATTAAATGTCGGATATCAGCCGATTTCATCCTAGACCAGCTAACAAAGGGGGGGCTTCACACCGGGGGGCTTCATCCTTCTTCAAAAGCTCCACTGCAAACAGAAGCGGGAGGTTTTTCCCTCTCGGGGGGGGAAATTAGAGGAAAAACCAAGAATGAATTCTGTGGTGAATAAAAACATCTGAAGTCCACAAATCGCTGAGTGCTTGAAACTACTTGCTCCGCCCGGTTGTTTGGGTCAATCATCTTCATCATCATCTTCATCATCGGCATCATCATCTTCATCATCATCTTCATCGCCATCATCGCGTTGCGTCTCTGTTTCCTTTCTGCAGCTACAACGGCGGCGTCTGCGTCGACGGCGTCAACTGGTTCCGTTGCGAATGCGCCCCGGGATTCGCCGGACCGGACTGCCGCATCAGTGAGTGGGGGGGGGGGGGGGGTGCGAGGTCGAAAGGCCGCGGGGAGGGGGGGTGGGGGGGGTGGAGCACGAGGCGATTGTTTGATTGAAACTAAGGAGCCCTTAGGACGGCTTATGCGCTGTCCCGCGGCCTTCTGGGAGAAATCCCGTCCAGAGCCACAGTCCAAAGGAAGCGTTTGTGCAGAGACGTTTTTCATGTCTCTCCAGTGGGTCATAACCAGCTAAAAGTGCCCCCCCCCCCCCCCCCCCCCCCCCCCACAGACATCGACGAGTGCCAATCGTCTCCGTGCGCCGACGGCTCCACCTGCGAGGACCAGATCAACGGCTACCGCTGCGTCTGTCCCCCGGGACACGCCGGGCCCCGCTGTCAGAAGTGTGAGTACCCAAGACCCCCCCCCCCCCCCCCCAAACACTTTCTTCTGTCAAGAGGAGCGTTGACCATTTACCCCCCCCCCCCCCCCCCTCCAGTCATCGGCCTCGGGAAGCCGTGCCGCCACGCCGGCCTGCCGTTTCCTCACGGCAGCCGGTGGGAGGAGGAGTGCAACGCCTGCCGGTGTGACAACGGCCACGTCCGCTGCTCCCAGGTCAGACCCCCCCCCATTTACCCCCCCCCCGCCCTCTGTGGCCTGTTTGGTACAGGGTTTTTTTTTGTTAGCGACGCACCCGACCGAGGTGTCGTGTTCCTCCAGGTGAGGTGCGGCCGCCGTCCCTGCCTCCTCCCCGCCCCTCCCTCGATGGCCCCGCCCACCCCGGGGATCAACCCGGGCTCCTGCTCCGGGGGTCAAAAGTGCACGGAGCACCAGTTCCTCACCTGCTTCTCGCCGCCGTGCCGCCAGTGGGGGGTGTGTTCCACGGCCGACCCCCCGGCGCCGCTGCACACGCTGTGCGAGCCCAACGGCGGTCGCCTGGACGACGGCTGCGCCCGCATCACGCTCGTCTTCGCCAAGCACAAAGTGCCGCAGGTGAGAGACTTCTGATGGCTGCGAGTACGACGAGTTTAAAGGCCTCAGATCCCTCAGTGGGGGGACGGGGGTCAGTGGGGGGACAGTTTGTCTCATGATGTAGTTGGAGATATAAACGTGTGTGTGTGTGTGTGTGTGTGTGTGTGTCTGCAGGGCACCACGGTGGAGAACATCTGCTCCGAGCTGACGTTTCTCCCCGTGACTCGGACGCTGGCCGAGGAGCGAGCGCTGCTCATCCTCTGCGACCTGTCCGACTCCAACGGGGACGCCGTGGAGGTCGCCATGGTGATTATTGCACACAAACGCACGCACACACACAGACACACACACATTAGTTTATAAATTTGATCCACAATTGGTTACTAGTAAATCATACGAGACTAAAGAGTAACGCACTGATGGCCGTAGTGACTTTGTAGCCGCTGCTGTGGAGCCATCGCTGATAACGTACAGGTAGATTCTGTACCTCCTCGCTCACTTTATGGGATCAATTTGTCTCCAGAGATCCTCTGAAACTCTTTGTTACAAAACTCTTTTAAAAAAAGCGAGGAGTAGAATGAGAATGAGAAGCGTCTGACGCTTTGAACAACATCTGGATGAGATTTAGCTTTCTGTTGGGACACCTTGCTTCTCTCTCTCTCTTCCCTGCTTCTTCCCGGCCACCCAGACTCTTGCGGGGGGGGGGGGCGGTTACTTCGGGGCCCTAAGCTTTTAATGGAGGGGCTTAGTTCTCGGGCCCTCTGATGTTTGCAGGCCTGGTTTTGAGCGACAGATACAGGAAGAGGAGCGGCCAACCTGACATCCAAACTCTCCCACGCCGTAACAATAGAAAATAAATAAACCCCCTCCCACTGCAGTGAGGTCAGCGCTACAACCCACAATCCCTCCTGTCTTCATCCCGAAGCCTCCCGCTTCACCTCCACCAGTCAGCGGATCGTTGAGCCGCTTCAGCTCGTGGCGTTTAACCCGTTCAGACTGCGCCATGTGGGAGAAAAGGCCTCTGGCACCCACCAACATCTGGTCCCGGCGCTTAGTTATGATTTAAAACTGACGCGTTTCAGAACATAAAACATCGTACTTCTTCATCCTCATTCACAGACACTGTCAGCAGAGTGGTGATGATGAAGTAAAAGTCCACAACGACACTAAACACCTCCAGTAGACGTGATGTGGTCCGTTCCTCACGGGGGGGGGGGGCTTGGGGGGGGGGCGGAGCTAGAGGCGCGTGAATGAGCTGCCGATTGTCTCGGGAGAAGAAAGGAGGCCGAGCGGGGAGCACAGCTGCCCGGCCTCCATTGTTTGTCCTAATTGAACCGCGCAGCACACAGCTAATCCCCCCCCCCCCCCGTCCCCCTCAGCACCTCATTAGGCAATTAACTCCAGCCTCTGTGGTCTCAGCAGGGGGGCGGGGGGGGGGCTGCCAGATGTTAGGATGAGAATCCCTTGTATTCCTTCGGATGAATGTTGCGGCGGCGCGTACCCTCGGGCCATGTGGCACGCGGGCTCGGTACCCCAGAACAAGCGGCGCCTCGACTGTCACCAACCGAGAAACCCGGCAAACTGAAACGTGGCCTCAAGCTGCTGCCCTGTTTTCACCATGAGGGATCCCGTGTTAATGCCCAACACATTGATTCCTGTCCTGTCCGTCTGTGGTCAGTCCTTTGAGCAGGACGGGTGGCGGAAGGACAGCGACCGCGGACAGATCCGGAAGGCGGCCGGCGCCATCATCGATGCCCTCTCCAAGGCCCGCAACAGCACCGTCATGCTGGCCCTGTTGAAGGTGGAGCTGGTGGTGGGGCAGCAGGCTGTTGGTGAGTCACGTGGCCCGAAAGGAAATGTCAGATCCTGGATGTAAAGCCCCTGTTTATCTCCGCCAGGAGCCTGTGTGGAGATCATGTGCTCGCTGTGCGTCTGTCTGTCCGTCTCTCAGACCGCTGGACCGCCGGCTCATATTATCAGGGCTTGTTTGTGGACGTACGGTCCGCTCGCGGTGGCCAAGATCCACGGTTTCAGAATTAAACTGTTTGACTCCCGGCTTTGTTCCATCGCCGAGTTGTCTCCCGTCCCTCCTCTGAAACAGCTGCTACATTTGACCTTAAAGTCGGTTAGAGGCCACGAGAGCAGCTAGAGATCTGTCCGAATCCGTTTGTGTGTCACCTGGTGGAGATCTGAGGGAACCTTCAGTCTGAGCCGTGTCCCTCCTTCAGGCTACCTGGTCCCGGTGCTGAGCGTCGTCTTCTTCGTCCTCTGGGTCTTCTGCATCGTGGTCTGCGTCTGGTGGACCCGCAAGAGGAAGAAAGAGCGGGAGAGAACGTCCCGGTCCGAGGACATGGCGGTCAACAACCAGCTGGTGCTGAAGCCGAGCCACGCCCCCAAGGACAACCGCGACAAGGACATTCAGTACGAATGCCAGAAGCTGATGGCGCCCGCCGACAGGAGGTGCGACGGCGCCGAGGGCGAGGAGGGCGGGGAGCCGGAGGCGGAGCGGGAGGACGACGAGGAGAGACCGGCGGGCGGCGGGGGAAAGCGTCTGCCGGCGGCGCCGAGGGGCTCGGCGGCCCAGGACAGCAGGGGGTCGACGGGTAAGGGGGCGGTCATCTGCACGTCACGCAGCGGCCCGGTCAAGGCGCCGCACCGGACGGCGTACAGCCCCAAGGACAACCGGTGTAAAAACCTGAACGCCGCCAAGCTCAGCGAGGACGTTATCGACCACTACGTATGAGGGGGCGGGAGGAGGGGCGGAGCCTGCCCAGGCGTCACTCGCTCCTCAGATCTTAAGTGAAGAATACAGATGCTTTCATTTTCTACTTTAGCTTATTTCACTTCTTTGTCTGCAAAATCACCCCCCAAAAAACAAAAACAAAAAGACAAATAAAAATCACAGCTTCAGGATTTTCTCGTCACTTCGCTGGAATCAAGAAGCATCCCCTTTTTTTTTTTTCACCCTACGGCTCCGCCCCAACCGAGCTGGCTCCTCCCATTTTCCTCTTCTTCTCTGGGGGACGGAGGGGGACGTTGCCGGCTGGCAGCTGCTCGTGGTTTCCACCGTCTGCCGTTACCCAGAAGCCTTTTCTACTCTTCATAACGTGTCCTTTATAAAACCAACAAGCTGAGAAAAACGAAACGGAAAAAAAAAAGATTTTTATGTACATTTAAGTCCTTAAAAGTTGGCACAGAGAATCACTGTATGACACCTGGCATGGACACGTTTTGTTGTTGTTTACAGTCATAAACATCATGTTTCCATGTTTGTGTTAAAGCGTCGAGGTTCTTGTGTAAATCCTTTATTACAATAATCACGTCACTGCTGATTTATTCAGCGTTTCCTTTGGTAGAAAAGTGCCTTCAGCCCTTTGTTTGGTTTTGCTCCCCTTGTCCCCTCATTTAGTTTATGCAGAACTTAAATACATACAAAGGGAAAGACTCTCCGAGGTGTTTGTCTGCGATGTACATATGTAAATATGAAGAACTGGCTGTATATTTGAATTTAGTAACTTAAGTGATGCTTTGTATCATAGTTATTCTAAAGACTGTTTTCGTGCTTGTTGTTTTTTAATGATGTCATTCCGTTTATTAGTGTCTGTTGACGCTCTGGTTTTATACACATGTTGGTGTCCACTGGATCAGGAGGAGAAAACACCTGTGGGGATTATTTGTTACAGCTGTTCAGAACACAGATGTTTGTTTGGCCTGTTGACCTTTGTGAGACCTTATTTTGGTTCCCCTAAAAAAACGATTCCACCTCCACAAGATTTACCTTTAAAACGAGTCATTTCAAAGAGCCACACATGCAGCAAATACGACCTTCCACTCTTTAATTCATGTATCACAAATCCAAATCACCGGCCAAACCACCGAGAAGAATCCTGGATGTCCACGAGGACTCAAAGAGCCTCCTGGTGCCGGTGTCCTCCCTTCACTGCCGGGGAGGAAAGGTTCAAACCGGAGCGCCGCCTCCTTCAGGATGGAGATACGTGTGAGTGGAGGAGGCTGGAGGTCTCTGGAGGTCTCTGGGGGGACTGCCGTGTGTCCTTCGTGACCCTCGGGTCACCTCCACCTGGAGCTGATGAGGGACCCCGAATGGCACCAACAGAGTGAAGGGTCCCTGTGCAGCATCGGGGAGTCTGAGCACTGCTTCTGCTTCTATACGTATCTATGTTTTACAGTCGACAGTGTGAATGCCTCACGGGGCAACAGGGTGTTAAGTGAGACCCCCCCCCTCCCCCCAACACACACACCCCCTCCTCCTCCTCCCCCGAAGTGCCCCAAGGCTGCGACTCCCTTTGAGGCGAATCCAGCAGCGAGGTTTGACCTCGCCGTGTTTAGCCCCGCCCCTCCTCCTGTATCCATTCTGGTGTAATGAAGGCAACACGTTGTCGCTGTTGCGTTTTGTAAAGTCTGTTTCTGCACTAAGGACACGCGGGGGGGGGGGGGGGGGGGGGGCTTTAGCATCACATGAGAGTCACATGTTGTCGCTGTTTGTGAATGAACACTGTTTTTTGTTAATAATGCAAATCATTTGGAACCCAAATTCATATTCTGCGAGTGAATCCCTACACGGGCTGAATGTGCAGAACGTTGTAATTATTTTGTAAAGAAATCTGGTAAAAGACTTTTGGTTTGTTAGTGGAATTTTTTTGTTTTGTTCCTAGAGCAATCTTATTATTTATTAAAGTATTTTATACCAAAATTCATTTTGTGTGTCTCTTTTTGAAGGTTTAGAGCAGCGGTCCCCCCCGGTGACCGTAATGGTCCGGCCCACGTTCGGTCTAAGTGGCCCCAAACCTGAAATGAGTTTGAGACCCCTGGTTTAGACTAACTAGCTTATTTGCTGTATTTGCTTGATGTTGAAATGTGGGGGGGGGGGGGGGGGGGTCATTCTGTCGCCAGCAGCAGCCGCCGTGGAAATACACATAAAGATTGAGAGAAAGAAACGAATGTATTAAACTTGTGCTGAATAAAAAGTATCGATGCATCGACCAGATTTATCGGATTCCGTCACCAAGATTTACATTTAAACATATTTACCAAAGGAAAAGCCACATTCAGCTAAATCATTTCACGTACGTCGACCTTCGGTTTTTATTTCAAAACATCACTTTTAAAATGTCAATCGAGCCAATCGGCCCCTCAGCGACGAACCAATGGGGTGAGACCTCCGTCTGTCCTCTCTAATGACACTGTGGGAAATGATTAACCCCCCCCTCCTCCCACACCTCCCAGCAGCTGGGCCGGATACCCACAATGCTTTGGTGGCACCGTGTGTTCATTAACCCGCCAGTTGTTGCAGGAAAGAATGGGAAACGTGTCTGGAATCCTGGGGTGGGGGGGGGGGGGGGGGAGTCACATGCCCAGGACGCCATTGCTGACCCACTCGGAACTTGGAGAGGGGAGCACAATGGAGGGGAGGAGGTGACTGGTGGGGGTCGCGTGTCAGCCAGCGAGCCGAGAGACAGGTTACCCGTCCCATAACAGGTTACCCGTACCACAAACAGGTTACCCGTCCGACAGCAGGTTACCCGCCCCACAACAGGTTACCCGTCCCACAACAGGTTACCCGTACCACAACAGGTTACCCGTCCGACAGCAGGTTACCCGTACCACAACAGGTTACCCGTCCCACGCCAGGTTACCCATCCCACAACAGGTTACCCGTACCACAACAGGTTACCCGTCCCACAACAGGTTACCCGTACCACAACAGGTTACCCGTCCGACAGCAGGTTACCCATCCCACAACAGGTTACCCGTCCCACGCCAGGTTACCCATCCCACAACAGGTTACCCGTCCGACAGCAGGTTACCCGTACCACAACAGGTTACCCGTCCCACAACAGGTTACCCGTACCACAACAGGTTACCCGTCCCACAACAGGTTACCCGTACCACAACAGGTTACCCGTCCGACAGCAGGTTACCCGTACCACGCCAGGTTACCCATCCCACAACAGGTTACCCGTCCCACAACAGGTTACCCGTACCACAACAGGTTACCCGTCCCACAACAGGTTACCTGTCCCACAGAAGGTTACCCATCCCACAACAGGTTACCCGTACCACAACAGGTTACCCGCCCCACAACAAGTTACCCGTACCACAACAGGTTACCCGTCCGACAGCAGGTTACCCGTACCACAACAGGTTACCCGTCCCGCGCCAGTTACTTTTAGAAGTAACGCTGCCTTTTCCTAATCAGAAAACTCACTCCGCCACAAAAAGCGGTCAGAAATACGACCTGATGAGCTCCACTCGAAGGCGGCATTTAGCTCATCATTCATTGGCTGTCGTAGTTGTCCCCCACCCAGGTGTGGTCATTTATTGGTTGATATTTTTAATAACGTGCTGCTCAGCAGCCGTGGAGCAGGACGTCGTTCTCACTTTTGGTTCATTTTTCTTAAACGACCACACTGTGAAACACTGTGTGAAGAGCTGAAGTGGAGAAAGATGGCCGACGCTGGAGTTCTAGTTTTGGGGCGACGTGTTAAGTTCAATGCTGTTAGCCTGGTTGATTGACGGCTGTAATCTTTGTCATTTCGGATTGAACATTGCTTCACTGGAATGTTCGTATTTCCTTTACGACATTTTCTCTCTTGCATTATGGCTGTAAAATTGATTTTATTCCGCTTGAGATAAGTTTTGTTCCAGTTTACCAGACAGACCGTTGCCTGGACAACACCAAAGCTTCACCCCGGCGTCGAGGCCCATTTGGTGCTCGTCCTCTCGGATCACTTTTAACGACCAACACAAAGCCGTCTCCACGGCGACGGGCCGATGTTAGCCGGAGTTCCCCCGTCTTCCTCGTCCGCTCAGACGGCCGACTCATCGAGGCGGATAATCTGCGCAGGAGCTTCCATGACGCCTGTTGCCGGGGCAACGATGGAGCCGCCTACCCCCAGGTGAGAGGAGTGAGGACAGTGGGGCGTTACTCTGCAAGTCACAAACCAGTATTTTAAGGTCCCAAGGTCACTAGTGGCAACAATAAGAGCTTTCTTTTCTATTTCGATGATGAATTGACATGTTTGTTTGAACCCAGAAGCCTGTGTGTTGGTTCACGTGACGTAGGGGGTCTTCCCAGGACCAAACCTGCTGAGACTCACAGGGACGACGCTGATGGTAGTTGGGTGACGTTGGGATAGGTGTGGTAACTCCACCTCGGGTGGGGTCAACCCTCCGTCAGAGGTGTTCCCCCGTTACTGAAGCCACACACACACACACACCTCTTTCCACCAGATCACCAGCGGCGAGCTTCCCTGTGAACCCCAGCGAGTCCCAGCGAGTCCCAGTGAGTCCCAACGAGTCCCAGCGAGTCCCAGCGAGTCCCACGAGTCCAAGTGAGTCCCAACGAGTCCCAGTGAGTCCCAGTGAATCCCAGCGAGTCCCACGAGTCCAAGTGAGTCCCAACGAGTCCCAGTGAGTCCCAGTGAATCCCAGCGAGTCCCACGAGTCCAAGTGAGTCCCAACGAGTCCCAGTGAGTCCCAGCGAGTCCCACGAGTCCCAGTGAGTCCCAACGAGTCCCAGTGAGTCCCAGCGAGTCCCAGCGAGTCCCAGCGAGTCCCACGAGTCCCAGTGAGTCCCAACGAGTCCCAGTGAGTCCCAGCGAGTCCCAGTGAGTCTCTGTGGGATTTAGAGGTCTTGCAGCAGCAGGAGTAGTGTTGAGAAGGGACCTGCTGTTTGGGGGTCGGCAGGCAGCTCAGCACAGCCCACAAGTGACTAAACGCATTCCTTTAAAATACCGATATTAACACATGTTTTCTCTCGACTCTCTTCCTTCTGTCTCGGACCTCTGACGCGTTTCTGCGTCGGTCTCTGAGCACTGAGTTATTTCGGTTCTTCGGTTTGGATCCGACGCGGCTGGCGAGGGTTCGGAGGAGGTGAGGGTAGATCTTCACCGTGGACGGGGAGGCGGGGAGGAGAGGCCGGAATGCTCGGCGGAGCTCCCGAGGACAGCGGGAGCGGCCGCGCCTCGGCCCCTCTCAGCTGGCGGCGAGCCCTCTGACTCCTCCCAGGGTCCACATGTCCAAACGGAGATGAAAGGCCCCCGGTAGGAAGGTTGTCGGTGCCAACACCAACCGCCCGCCAAGCGAGGCTGAGCTCAGCGGCGCGAGCCCAGATGTTCCAGACGCTGAATACTCGGCTCCCCCCCCCAAGGACGAGGAGGGAAACTCCGCTTGACCCCCATCACATCAAAGTGTGGAGGAGGACTCAAAACAATGAGCCCCTCCAGAGGGAAGGAGCTGTGTGTGTCTGTGTGTGTGCAGAGCGAGGAGATCAGTGGAGGAGTGGATGGGGCCCACTCATCAGATTAGCTGTGGTTAATGCCTCGGCGCTAGCATCTAGCCTAGCATAGCATAGCCTAGCATAGCATAGACCGCCTGCATTAAACCTGTCTATTAAACTTTTTGACATAATTATACAGAATTCTATCTGATGAAAAGTATAATATGTCCCTCTGAAATGTTGAATTGAGTAGCATAGAATGTCCATGCTGATGATTAATCAAGTCAATTTATTTGAGTCGGGATCGAGTGTCACTGCTGTTTGTCTGATTAAAACATAATAAAAGCATTAATTAATGCGTAGGAACAACCATAGGAAGCTCAACACATCTGAATGAATCAAATCACACATTGCAATAGTTTGACTCACTTCGTTGCCTTTTGAAATCGAAAGGACTTCGAAGCGGCACGCCTGTCTCTCACATGCGATCCCCCCCCCCCGGCCCCCCGGGGCTACGCATTTTACAGACAAGCCTCGACTCAGAGACATCGACATCGTGTCTATTCATCAGGGCAAATGGTGTGGATCTGTTTCATGTCAGAGCTTTACAGCCCTCATGTAATGGAGCCGTGGAGATGCTTCTGCAGGCGGGGGGGGGGGTCTTATGGAGTTGCAGTGAAACGCATTATGTTGACACGCTTACATAGTTGTGCGTGACGCATGTCGGTGTGTTCGGCTTTGGGTCTGTTAGCTTTGTGATGCCTGAAGGTGAAAGGAAAAGTTCTGCTCGCGTACAAAGACACGCAAATGACTTTTAAATAAATAGTCAGTTTTAATATACATAATGATGGATATAACAACCCTTACGATCCTAAGTGACACGGATAAAAGATCCAACTTTATTGAATAGTATATTCAAAGTAATACTATTATATTATTTTACAGCAGGGATCAGATTTGTGTGAATGTATAACCTTTTAAAACATGAATACAAAAAAGCAATGAAATGATATAAATGAAAGAAAACAGACAAACAGGCACATAGACAGTGAGGAGCAGCAGTGTGATGCAAACCTACACACACACACACACACACACACACACACACTGACATGACACGGCCCTCGCGTCATGCCATCTGCACGCTGCGAGCCCCGGGGCGCTCGGCGGGTGGAGGCGGCGCGATGGACGGAGGCCTGTGTCATCAGTTGGCCGGAGGTGCAACAATACGGCCTTAATGCGCGATTAAGTCCCAGAATCCGCTGTCGTCACGAGTGAGCGCGTCAAACCCAGAGCGCCATCCAGATCCTGTCCCTGCTGACCCCCCCCCGTTGAGCCGGGACCTTGCGGCGGCGTGCAAACGTTTGCTGTGAGTCGGCATAAATTCAGCGACATCAGTTGTCTAAAGCGCGAGCAGCCCGACGGAAGGAATCACAGTGACCCCCCAATAACCCCCCCCAACCCCCCCTCTGTGTCGGCCTACCGGACGCTCGTGTGGACGTTTGTCCCAGAGTGTGAAGTGATTGAGTCCTTTAGGATTATTCTCGATAGGCCTCCAGCTTTCCTCCTTAATATTCAAACGAAACGGATGGTGACGCTCATCAGTGAAACAATCAGCCTCCCAGATGTGCAGTAACATCAGTAACATCAGTAACATCAGTAACGTCAGTTCCTCATGTTGTAATCGTGGACTTGTTGATTCGCAAGTTGTGTTTTATTTGTACGAGGAACAAGTTCTTCAACCGCGTCCGGGTCATAAATGTTGTGGAATGTGTGACCGGCGCTTCTTATTCGAGGTAAAACAAACAGCGAGTGAACAGACGAGAGGAGTCGTGTTCATGTTCTGCAGTTGTTTTTGTGTTTCTTTCTGAACACACAAAGCAGCAACACAACCACAAAGAGAGTCAGGAAATGCACCAAGAACAAGACAACTACACGAATAAAGGCAAAGAAAAGAGGACCACTGGGAGACAAATACAAAGAGACACAAATTCCTAAAGAGACGACCACAAAGAGACCGGAAACAACAACGCGACGACTACAGACCAACAAGCTACACAACACAACAACAACCAGATCCATTTCCTTTCTCTTTTGAATCTTGCTTTCTGCAGGAGCGCTATTGGGTAATAATCTGATAATACTCCTACGGGTTTGATCATGTTTTTGAGGATTTTTTCACAGACCCACAAAATAATGTGTTATGTTGCGTAATGATTTCGGCCGATCTGCCAACTCTACTTCTATTGTGTAACGGTCCAAATGTGATGTGATCAGCGATGTGTGTGAGACTGACTTCAACGCAGCGGGTCCACCTCACGTGTTCCCCTTTGTCCTTTCACATCCATCACATCCAAAGTTCCCCTCCCGTCTGTCCTCCAGCCGTCTCCGTCCACCGTCGGGACACAACGTCTGCGCTCTCGCCTCGCTGGACTCAATCCTCTCAAACGCCTCCGCGCGGCGCGTCCCATGTGATCAGAGGGCGATGGGGGCGGTGAACCCAGCTCTCCTGTTCCTTCCTCCACTTCCCCCGGGGTTCCGGGTCGGCTTTTCCCCTCCGACTTGTTGGGATCCGTCTGCCTCCGCGTGCAGAGAGAAAAGTTCCCTTCATAGCTGCTTTGTAGCTGCCCGACCACGCCGCCACTTTTGTTTTATGATGATTTTACGGGCTGTCTGCTTGAATTGAAGGTTTCATTTTCTCAAGTAGGCCCTCAGGATATCGGAGCCCATTTAAACCCTTTTTTCAAAGATTCATGGCTGTCAATGAGTGTGTCATTACTATGACAATAAATATGATATATATGACAACTGTGACATATAAGTCACTGACATAGCAACATAAGAATTTCATTGAGTTACTTGTTAAACTGTACACATCTCCTCCTCCTCCTGCAGGGACAGAGAGGGCTTCCACCCAACAGCAGGGAAACACTTTGGTTTGCAGATACAGATATTGATAATTCGATAATCGACCAGCACGACAGATCCAGCAGGAGGCCTCCGATCGCCGGCACGTGTTTATTCCCATAACGAAGGACGGATCCATGTTCATGCACGACGTGAACAAACATGCATGTTGATGATGAACATGTGGTTTCCGACGGGTTGACGCGTGAGACGCCGCGTGTTTCCCTCTGACGCGTCTGCTAATGCACGAACGCCGGGCCGCTAACATGGCGTAGCATCACCGCTCCGACGCCGCATCGAATGAAGCATGTTGCTCATGCAAGAGTCGTAGGTCGTATTCGCTCCTGCGGCTGGTGATGGAATCTTTGGAGGACGGCAGTCGATGACTCAGAGACGCTGGCGCCGTGTCATCAGTCTGGACTTTTGGATGTTCGCTAATTTACTCTCTAACTCAAGACGCCGCGTAGCTGCCATTGGGTTTGTTACATCGGCAAGGCTTCGGGTTCAGATTCACCGCCGACGCCAAATAATCCAAAACTCAGCAGACGTGGCGCATGAACACGGGTCACATAAATCTCCTCTCCTCCTCGGCTTTCATGTGTTGTTCCGGCCCTGCCAGTGAAACCAAAGCGCTGAGCGGCGTTTGGGGGGGGTGGGGGGGTCGAGGGCTCCTTTCTGCGGAGCCTTTGAAGTGGACACCTCTCGGCGTCGGCCTGTTGTCCTCTGCGCGGCGGCTGGAGCTGGACGGATGGACGGATGACTTCCCCTGAAAGGAGACGGTCCGCCGCTCTCCAGTGGCGCCCCAGCTGAGACGACAGCCGCGATGCTAAGCTAAGTGGCTGCCGTGAAGAGGTTAATGGGCCACTTCACCCCCTGGGCTCCCCGGGTCAGATCTCAAGATAGACATCGGCTCTGTGACAGCGATGAAGACACCCGACCACCTTCGGCTCAGACACGCGATACTTGTCTCTTAAACAGAGCAACGTGGACCCGTCCGACATAAACACCTCCCCATAAACAGAGTTAACAAGCAACTACCGCAAGTCACTGTTTTCTACTCTATCATCACGGTCGGTTTATTAAGTAGTATTTCATCAAAAAATCACCTAAAACCTCAAGAAAATGGAGCCGACAGGAGTTAAAGTCTGTGTGACGGAGCAGAAAGGGACACAATCCCCCCTCAGTGTATGCAAATCAGGGCGTATTTCTGTACTTCCTGTACGCCCCCCCACCTCCCTGCAGCCGTGCTACGTCTGAGCCCGGCCAGTGCAGGCAGGTTGGAGCTTTGGCTCGCACTTCAAAGCTTCCTCTTTGCTTTTCAAACAAAGTCTGGCAGAGTTTGAGTTTCCCAGATGCTCCGAGTTGGAGTCCAGCGGCGTCTGAAGGACCGGCGACCTTTTGCAGATCTGCTTATATATATGATTAGTCTTCTTAAGTGTTAATAAACCTCCTGCACACTGTGAGCTACCTTCCCTCAGGGTTTCCTCCTCGCACCGTCACCTCAAACATGCCCCGACAAATGTGCATTGTTTAAATTCAGGCCAAGTGGAATCTGAACCACTGCTTCCGCAGTCCTTTCCCCCGAATGCTGGAACACCTACTGTGGCGGAACATTGATGCTCAAGGGCCCTCATGTGTCGACCCTAAGTGGTTTAACTCTAGCAAAGGTAGAACGGGATCTGCAGGTAGAAGCCGGCAACCCTCTTCTTCTCACTGTTCAGGTGCATTTGGCTTTCTTTAGTCAACTGATTTATTGAAAACCCAGAACCCAGAACCCAGAAACCCAGAACCCAGAACCCAGAACCCAGAAACCCAGAACCCAGAACCCAGAAACCCAGAACCCAGAAACCCAGAACCCAGAACCCAGCTGCCTCCGTGCGTCGGTCCAAAGGGCCGTACTCAGCGTTCCAGGTGGAGCCTCCGTGACAGAAAACCCCTCGAGCGCCGTGTGATGTGGGGGCATTGCTCAGCAGCAGCTCGGGTTTCCACACCTCCGCCTTCCACCTCCACCTCAATTCCACCTCCACCGGCTCGCACTGCTGTTACCAGACACACACACACACACACCTGCTTCTGATTCACACAGACACACACACACACACACACCTGCTTCTGATTCACACAGACACACACACACACATGCGCTGCATCGCACTGGCAGGTCGCTTTGCTCGTCCTCGCAGAGAAACCTCCACAAGAAAAGAAGCCTGGATCCACTCATGGAGGGCGGGGGGGGGCCGGGGGGTCGAGGGGGGCAAGGCTTTGATATCAAAGCCCTGATCCGCTTTCAGGGATTTGTCAGTCAAAACTTCAGAGATGCAGATCACAGAATCCTGGAGACACGTTGATATTTGGTTGGCGAGGGCAACACGCATGAGATTAATGCCGTAGAAACAAGTGTGATCCTCATGTGGGCGGTTTGACAGGAACAGGAACGGTGTTTTTGTGAGACGTCGCTGTAGAAAATGGGCCATTTAATGAAATATCCCGTTTGAGAGCGACGCCGTAAAGACGAGCGACGCCCGCTAAACAGAACTGCTTCAGCTTCACCCAGCCGGGCGCTTCCTCCGGGTCCAACGCGCCATCATCGCTTCATCACTGCGTCGTCTGGGACTGCTGTCTGAAATCATGATTCGCTTGACCTTTGACCTTTGACCACCAGATCGGATCAGTGGGTCCCCGTACAGGTTCGTGCCCAATGAGATGACGTTATCAAGGCCTCCTTGAGATATCGCTTTAACGTGACGCGTTTACGAGGGGGGGGGGGGGGGGGGGTAAAGGGAGGTTTGTCCTGAGGGCGGAGCCAGAACGGGGGCGCTGTCTCAGATCAGATGGGTTTATCCTTCGGGGAACAACAATACGCTTTCTGCGAGGTCCATTGTTTATTTTTTCACCCCCTCCACTGGTCACATGACCTTTTATTTTTTTATTGTTGCATGTGTGAATCCCGTCAAACAGGAAATAGCCACTGGGTCCCTGCGGTGAGGCGTGAAAACATTACAAGCCGCGTTGGCCGCGTAGCTCTTTTCGGATGCTAACAGCTGGAGCACCGGCCTCAGATTCAGGCGCCATCGTCTGTCTTCTCCTCTTCACGGCATTTAATGCCTTTGACCTTTGACACAACTCAGCTTTCTATCCAGCGATGTGTGTTGGTGCTCTGTGCCCAACAACCTTAACGCTCAACGGAACATTTCTGTTTCAGTCTGAAACACGGTGTGCTTCAGTTTCAGGGAGGCTTCCATCTCGATCTCAGATGAATGGATAGAAACACAACTAAATCCAGGACCCGGTTCTCTCTCATCCAGTGAATAACATCGATTAATTGTAGGGAGGGAGAGATCCGAGTGCATGAACACCAACGAAGAAGAGCCTGCGTGGTTCTTCGCTGGGCTGCAGGTCTGCACAGCTGCTCTTGGTGAGCGTGTGTCAGAACAAAGTCCTCTTAGATCACGTCAGGTCTCACTGACCTGACTCACACCGACCAGACACAACCGAGCAGCTCATCGCCGTGTGCAGAGACACACACACACACACACACACACACACGGGGAACAACGTGAAGGGAGTTAAACTACCGACTTGTGCAGCCGTTGTTGTGTGCTGCTCTCAAGGCCGGT
Source organism: Gasterosteus aculeatus (assembly GCF_964276395.1). Lineage (NCBI taxonomy): Eukaryota > Metazoa > Chordata > Actinopteri > Perciformes > Gasterosteidae > Gasterosteus > Gasterosteus aculeatus. The sequence goes on along the minus strand of NW_027554955.1, from coordinate 15,950 downwards.
CACAGAACTCCGGGAACGATCTGCACTGGGTTGGACGGGTCAATGAGGTCGACATCGTGGATGTAAACTGCGATAAAGGAGCGAGCGGCGTTCCGTGACTCACCATGTTGCCTCGATCGGCGCCGTGACCTTTTGTCAAACTAGAGACTAGCTGCTGAAGAAACGCCACATCACCTCTAATCCCGCCTCACGTGCCGCCTCACACGGAGCGGATTAAGCCGGTTCTGTTTGGATCTGTAACCTGGGAACGTGTCCTCGCTGCCAATCGTCTTCAGAAAGTTAACAGACGAATCCGTGCGGTGGCGTTGCCCCTTTGTTCCACGCGTCATGCAGACTGAGAGCTTCAACGCCTTGCAATTAATTCTCATATCGGAATGCAGTGACTGTGCACAAAGGATAATAACGTGATTTAACGCTACTTGAAGATGCTATTCCATTTGTTACATTTATCTCAACATATTCTGGATGTCCAGCAGCCAAAAAGCTCCTATTGCTGCTTCATGCGATTTGAAGTCATGTTTTATTGTGAGAAATATGATTCCTTTGTTCTGTTTATTTGTCTCATTGCTCATCGGTCTCAGCAGAGTGTTTCGTTTTTTGCTGCTTACCAAACCGGCACATGAATCCACCAGATCCCACCGTGACACTCGGCCCTCGTTTTTAAGACGTTGTCCCTCGGCAGAGAGGATCCGCTGCGTGGGAGACGGGTTTGTGTCTTTCCACAGATTGCCCCGTCCTGATCTACTGATCCGATGATTACCCGTTGGGAGGCCGGGGGGGGGGCTGAGGGTTGGTAAACATCCTGTCGGCGGCGAGGGGGGGGCGCGTCATGGCGGTCGTGTTCTGCCCTATGACCTTTCGTCTGGACGTCTACCAGCTGGTCACCGATTGGCTGGTTCCACGTACCCTGCAGGCCCGTGGAGCACAACGCCAACACCCTATTTCATTATTTCTATGGGCCCCATTTAATCTGCCGATTTACCTTTTCACAAAGAGTTTGACTCGGATCAAAAAAGCGCTTTTTTGTCTCTGGTCTGCGGATCCTCCATGAAAGGGACGCGCGGCTCAGAGCGACAGCCCGACTTAGCGGTGATTAATTCTCCGAGGTGCGCTTCTTTGTGCCTCCTCCTCCGAACATCGCTGCCAGCGAAGCTTAGCCCTCTTCCCTGCCCCGACACGCCGCCCCCGCCGAGCCCACCCCCGCCCGCACCGCCCGCCCGGGCAGGCCCGGCGGGCGCCGAGCGTGACACGGCGCAGGGAGAAATGCTCTGGCACGGGACAAACTTCTTTTTTACACGTAGCCGCGGGGCCCCGAGCACGTTTCTGTGACTCATGAAGAAAACGTCCATGAGTGGGCGATGCGTCTCCCTCCCTCCCTCCCCCTCCTGCCTTTTGATGCGAGGGAGACGCTACCGGGGGGCCACGCCCCTGTCAGAAGGTTCCCGGGGGCAACTTCCCTGAACAGAACCGTGCAGAGAAGAGAAGACAGAGCGCTTTGACCTTTGGTTTCAGCTGCATACAAGGTGGAGATGTTCCCCTCAGAGGGCCCAACACGCGCGTAGAACCCTCTCCGATGTTCCCGCGAACGCGGGGACATTTCCCCCCCGCCTGTACGAGGACGTTTCCGTCCGTGAAAGGTCCCGAGCGGATCCGATGGGACGGGTAAGGAGCTTTTTCGTGGGACATGAGGTGTGCGAGTGAGATGTTCCTCTGACTCATCCTGCACTATGACGTTTCTATTGCTGCGTGTTCATTGGGGCGCACGGACACGCAGGCCAGGCCCCGCCCCCTCCCGCACATGGTAGCACCACACAGCGACTTCATAGGTGCAGATAGAAAATGTCAAAGACAACATTTGGGTGCCACTCAGTGAGTTTACATGATGGAGTCTCTGCTTAGTGGGACTGTGCTCTCTTTCGGGGGGAGGTGCTGTTATCCCAACATACATGACAGTGAATGAATCGAATCATTGGCCGAAAGCATATCGTCATACCCGATACGATAGGTGGCGCTGTTTTCATTACAACTAGTTGTGATGCAGCCATTTCCGCTTGACCGCTTCACCACAACCAACAACAACAACAACAACATCAACATTAGGAGAAAGATGGCGAGCGGAGAGCGAGGTGAAGCTACGTCCCTCTACTGTCTGTGCATGATGTTAATGATGTTAACAGGAGCACAGCGAAGGCGAATGGCGCTATTGGCTGATTTGATAACGGAGAGAAGACGCCGTCGGGATCTCGAGCACGCGCAAAGACGCAGAGTCCAGTTCCTCATCCGATTCACCGCTACATGCCGCGATAGTCGAACTACCAACCGGATCGGACCGAGTTATCCAGGCGTGTTAGTCGGATCGTAGTCGGACAGTAAAGGTGTTTACATGAAACGGATCATTGGATTTCAGTCCGACTGAGCCCGTTGTTGGAATCCATGTAACCACGCTGACTGTGTGAGTGATGAACTGGTTCCATGGTGATTTCACACCATCTGACTGCAGCTTTGTAAAAATACATTTTTCCACTCAGAAATCTCGCCTTCAGCATTTCTTAAATAAACTAAATGTTGAAGGTTTTTACAGCGGAGTTTGTTCATTTAGCCGACATGTTATCACAACATGGAGAACATGATTGTTTCGTGGCCGTCGGCGCTGTTTGCTGATAGTTGATGCTCCTCCTTCATGCTGTCAGTTCAGATTGCTGCAATTATCCGCTTGCATTGTTGCACCTTTACATCTGAAACATCATCGTACGTCTTCTAGAGCCGATAAATCAAACTAGTCACGCTGTGAGCAAACCGCGCTGGCCGGCGCCTCGTGCCACCGGATTCACCGGCTGATTTTCAAAATGGAAAAAACGGGAAGACAAGGTGCGCTTGGTTTCAGCACCGGTGGGAGGGATGTGGTTGTGAGTCACGTAAGACAATCAGAAAAAGCATCTGACCTTTTGGGGAAATTGTTGGAAAAGTTAGGATACTTTTATATGGAAGACAAATCCTTTTTTAATAAATAATCATTTCAAATGAGCCTTTAGATGCATTTATTGTGGTTTTTCCGGCTTTACTCTGAACGTCTGTCTCCTTTTAATAACTCCGTGTTTTTGTTAAATGTCCACATGGTTGGGAACAATCATCAAAGCGCAGTGTGACCTTAGAATTAGTGTTTAATGCCGGAATGCGTCATGTGTGCACACACTAGTCTGAAGGTGAACTCATGATAAGCGTGTGTGTGTTTAATGCCGTGCACACGCTTACCCAAACAACAACGCGTCTCACAATCTGCCGCTGTGACCTCTGACGCCTTGAGGCGCTCGTTGCCTTCGCACACATTCTGCTGTGCTGCTTCTCGGATGTTGGATGACCAAGTATGGATCAAGTCCACGTGGGGGGGTGGACGAGTCCAAACAAGTGTGGTTCCTTCAACCCAAACTAAATATGCATCTCTGTTGCCCAAACTAAGGTGTGGAGCTCCGTGTGGTTAGAACGTATCACAAGACAAACTGACAGGTATTTGATTTGCCCCCCGGCTCTCGGAATTGTTCTTTTTCTTACAACACACCAAGAAAATGTGCTGAAATTGCTGCGCTGCTGCAGACCGACTGTGTGTGGGGGGAGGGGGGGGTTTGAGGGACTGGCTCCTGATGCAAGACGCCCCCCCTAAGCACACACAGACAGACACACACACCTGTACATGTGTGCACATGCGGACCCCCCCCCCAGACAACACATGCATGGACCCCAGCAGTCTAAGCTCTGCAGACACAAGCGCACATGAATGCACACAGCTCACTGTCATTAGACACACACACACACACACACACACACACACACACACCCCCTCTCATTATGGATGCTCTCTGGCACCAGGCTGCAGGTGAGCGAGGAGCAGAGCTCCCTCATTACTATCTGAGGCTAATGCAATAACTACCGGTCTGTCCCCTTCAGGCTCTGACCTCCGCCCGGTGGCACCGACTCCGCCCGACATTCACTCACACGCAGACTAAGCTCAAACATTCATATGCATCCATCATGTTCTTGAGATTTTGAGCTGTTTTTCTATTGTTCTTTCACTGTAGTGGAAAGAAAATACGGCACACTTTGTATTTTTCAGTTGATGATGTGGATATACGCTAGTAAAACAAATAGGGGTTTGTGTGGATGTTTGATTTGAGGCTCATTGTTCTCAAGCCAAACGCTTGTTGTTTATATAATTCGACTTGAGGTGTAACTCAATTATCAGACAAAACGCTTTCCCATGAGCAATGAAGCAATATTTGATTTTCTTTTGTGCGTAACGCTGAGAACCAAACCACCAATTATAGAAAGAGTTCATCTCCTCGTCCTGTGAATGCGTCTGAGGCAGAACACGAGGGAGCCGATAAACAATTCACACCATCTCCACCAGAGACTACGTCATGGAGAGCACAAGGACCTTCAGGAGGTCTCTGGCTCTGCGGATGATCCAAACCCTGAAAGTTAGGACTATAAATCAAGTTTGAGGCTCCTCCCTCAAACAATTCGCTTTAATTCCACGTGAATCGGCGTTCAGCATTAACGCCTAACATCGCATGCCGTGTGTCACCGACCTCTGTGCCTAGCATGCCGCTACACGCTAACTCTGAGACCGTTTAACCACCACATCGCACCGGGTCGTACCAAGGCTGCAGGACGATGCTAACAGCGCTAACAGGGCTGACGGAGCTAGTTTGAGCCCCTCATCCGTCCGACCTGCTCCCGTCTCCGGAGGCCTCGTGTGGACGCGTGACCACAGCGCCTCGGCGGTCCAACCGGCCCGACCGATGTTCAGCGTCCTGTGTGTGTGAGCGCAAGCCGTGGGAACGCCGCGGGTTATCGTTCGCTATGTTCAGCTATTCGCCAGCAGCCCGCCGGAGGTCAAACAGTGTAAATGCCAGCGGTGATATACGGTGTGTGTGTGTGTGTGTGTGTGTGTGTGAGAACGTGGAGCCTGTCATTTCACAAAATCACATGACTAGTGCTAAAAAGAGGAGGGGGGGGGGGGGGGGGGGGTTAACACCGCGTTCGGATAAGTTAAGAAGTCCTTGAAGGCGTCTTATAATTGTGTGACTCATTGTTTACGGCGTGCGTCCATTCATCAAGCCCCCGCCGATTAGAGCCGCGCTGAGTTATGGTGGGAACCAGTAACACTTCCTCCCTCGGCGCGGGCCCGGGTTCCTGCTGATAACAAGCAAGTCGTGTGTGCGTGTGTGTGTGTGCGTGTTGTGTTTGCGTTGGTATCGGTGGCAGGATATTAATAGAAGCATGAGACACGCAGGAGCCTTTTATAAAGCAGGAAATGCACCTCAGAAAGAGCTTCCTCCCAGCGCCATTTATTCTGGTTTCCATTCAATCACAGTCAATGTCATCGGGTGGGCGAGCTCTGAGCGCCGGGCCTGACAACTCTACTATTATTAAACACGGGTTCGGTTCTGTACGTGACTGCCTCGGCGTTTTCACATCGTTTCCCACAGCTCCTTCGTCCACATTTCCCATGAGCGGAGAAGAAAATGACTTCTCTAAGTGATGATATCTTCCTCCTCAATCATTAAAATAACCCTTTAAGTGAATGAAGACGCACAGATCTGCGTGTGTGTCAATCTGCTGTGTTTGGTCTCCGTCTCTAAGCTGCCACATCGTTGTTTCAGCGTCGGCTTAGAAGGAAACAAAAAATGATCCGTGCACTCGCGGTGCTCTGCAGAGGTGGCGGCCTGTGTGTTCACCTGTGTGCTGTTGTGTGGTGTCGTGTGGTGTTGTGTGGTGTTCAGCCACTGCAGTCTGCCGACAACCTCAGCTCGGATCTTTAGACGGTGCACAGGCCTTCACGGGGTCCAGGGTCATGACCTCAATCTTTCCCTAAACAGCCTCGGTACTCGTTTGTATCAGTGGTGGATTCTAATGAGCAGCTACCAGAACAGAACTTGTGCCAATAATTCGTTGCATTGTTTCTATCACACATGTGTCTGCGTGTGCGTGTGCGTGTGTGCGTGTGCGTGTGCGTGTGTGTGTGTGCGTGTCAGTATTTGTGCCGGACAGAGACGCGGTTGTGTGGCGGCTGATTGGTGGACGCAGACGAGCGCTGCCTCTGCATTCCCAGCTGCCTCCCCCGAACACACTGTCAACAGCACATCAGCAACCCCCCCCCCCCTCCCCCCCAAAGTGTCTCACCCCCACTGCACGACGGGCTCCTGCTGCTGAGACGCCGGCGAGACGTTAAAAATAGTTTTCCTTCCTGATATTCGTTGCAGACGAGTTGAACGGAGAAGAGCTTGAAGGCCGCCGGCTGGTTCGTGCAGTCGGGCTTTGATCGGCATTTAGTCTTTGGAAGCTGCACGTTAGCTTTGCTAAGTCAGCAAGTAAAACCTCCGCCATGTGCCGCGCGGTGAATGTCTCGTTCCCGCGAGGCGGAGACATCAGGGGGACAATCACTTACGGGACAAAGACGTGTGTTTATCAGCTGTTTGTCCCTCTGTTGCTTTGTTGCATTCAGGTTTATTCTCACTCACTTGTTTTTCTTGCCATTAAAATCCACCTGTTTGCACCGCTCAGGATCTGATGAGCGCTGTGAGGCGTCTCCACTGGCTGCTTAGCAACCTCAAAGCTCGTGGGGACCAAACTTTCTAAAGGTGCAAACAGCTGTTTTCCTTTTTAGTTGTTGTTTGACTACATATTAAACAAACAATGAGCATCAATAGGGTTTTTCTTTGAGGCGGAGAGAAAAAATGCATCCAAAGTGACTTGCCAAGTATTTTACACGTCAGTCTTCAACATCGCACTCCGTCCTGCAAATCTGACAACTTTATTGTCCATTACAGCGACGGCATGTGGTCCTCTGTCCCTGGCCTACCGACACGGGCTGCTTAAGAATAGACTTAAAAGCAGGGACGGACAGATTTACAGTAGCAGACATAAATAACATCACACCCCCCCCCCGACACACACAAACCGACAGGTGTCCTCCGATTGTCCACTCGGTCCCTTTCTGTCTTCTGCTCACGTGTCCATCTTAGGGGTGAAGCAGAAATATTGTTATTATTATTCATTTTGTGGCCACAAATACTCCATGAATCCCTACAGGACGTTACATAATAAACACATGAACATGAACGATCCGCTCTGCGATTCTTTCATCAGAAGTCAGTGTTTGTGTGCGACGTTCATCTCTTCCTTACGACGAGTCGACACCAGAACCACAAACTGCATTTAGGAGGTGGGCCGCGTCGTCGTGACCTCACCCGTCGCCATCTTGGATCAAGGCCATGTTGGCGTTCTGCGACCAGTGAACCCTGAGATGCGTTCACGCAGGTGGCACAGTCAAAACCACACACCCCCGGCAACAGCCCCTGGCAACCAGTGGTCCCGTGGCAGCGTCACGGCAACAAGTTTGTTAAAAACCTGCAAACGTGCAGCCGCGTGAACGCGGGCCTGCGAAGGACGAACACGCACGTAACATCGGCGCGTGCAAACGTCTGCACACACACTCCCCCCAGACTATGCTGCCGCTCACGTGCACAAACGCACACGCGCTGCACAGAGAGCTCCCCTCGGACGCCGGCTGAGAATAGCTCCATCTCGTCGCCGTGTGAAGTGTCGGCGCTCTCACAGCTGATTGTTGGAGAGAAACGGCGCGAGTCTGTGGGATGTGACGAGAGCGTGGAAACGTTGCGCCCACTAATCCTCTCCGGTATCGTCCGGTGGTGAAGCCGTACGTGGGCACCGCTGTGTCCTTCCCTCTCAGTTCGCTTTAATAAACACTGCACTGCGTCAACGTGTTCTCTGGATAACTATATAATAACTACTGACATTTTTGTTGCCGTAATTACAATTAATTAGATATTATTTAAAACTGTGTATGTTTTTTTTGTGGTAATGAGATTAAACTCCATAGCTCTGGTAGTGTGTGTGTGTGTTGCGTATATCCATCATATGAACTTCACACCTCTGAAGAAGAAGCCAGCGTCACGCGGCAGCATCATCATCACTCACTTTAGCAGCTGCAGTTAGCGGCGCTATGATTAGCATTGTTGCTAAAGCGGGAGCGCGTCCCACCGGTGTGTGTGTGTGTGTGTGTGTGTGTGTTTGCTGTCCTCTGTGAATATCTCCTCTCCCCCCCTCTGTTCTCACGCCTGTCAGATCTTCCTGTTCACGCCCAGCTGGCCACGCCCTCTCCGTGGCTGTGAGCCCGCCTCCTCGCCGTCCCTTTAATCGCAGCGGGCCCTTCCATTGGTCTGCGTCCCCGACGTCTCACTCTCCTGTGAGGAATAACCACGACCTTTTTTTTTTTTTACTTGTTTCCCATAATCCTTCAGTCCAAAGACCTCAGGCTGTCATCGTTTTCTCACCTCGTCTTCGCTCTCGTTTCCTGTGAGACGCGATGAGTCACCGCTGTGAGAAGATGAGCGAGCGATGACTCTGCAGCACCTCACCGGCAGTTTGGGCGTCTCGGCGGGCCTCCGTCGCCCCTCTGTGTGACCCCGCTGCAGCTCGGGGGGGGGGGGGGGCTACCATTAGCGGGACCTGTGGCCCCTCCCCCTGGCTCTGCAGCCAGCTGGTCCTCCACTCCCTCATTAGCTCCGGTCCACCTCGTCCCCACTTTACCTGCTGTTACCGGCCTCCTCTTATCGCTAACACCACGTAAGCTGCTCTCTTTAACCCCCCCCCCCCCCCCTTCCCGCCTCCCCGCTAACTTAATCTGTCTAATGTGTGTGTAAATAATGCTTGCGTGGTCCAGATAGCTTTTGTTTTACCATCAAACAAGCAGCCATGGGAACCTGCTCATTAATTACCACGTGATTCATGGTCTCTGTGTCTCGTCTCGCCACTGGTCTGTCATTAAGACTTTCCCAGACTTCCCATCCCGCCCTCTCCCAGTTAGCGGCTCACCCCCACCAGCGCTGAGTCCTCGCCGGCACCACCACTTCACACGCAGAGCGCCGCCACCTTCCTTCCACCGGCAAACACGCCGTTGGGTGCGTGTCGCAGTGACAACCGGAGGCTCCAATTAGAACAGAGCTTCATACAAACCGCTGTGAGATGGTTTTTATGAACCAACATTCTGATGATTTACAGACACTTTTATTCAGATTGATTCACAATACTAATCTTAACCGATTAAAAGTTTAATCGTACGATTCACACACTGTAAATTTCCCCTGCAGTTCCTAAAGCTGCATTCTGTGCAGTGACCAGCAGGGGGCGACTCCTCTGCATAGACGTCTATGAGGAAATGACTCTACTTCTCTGTAGTGACCAGCAGGGGGCGACTCCTCTGCTCCCATAGACGTCTATGAGGAAATGACTCTACTTCTCTGTAGTGACCAGCAGGGGGCGACTCCTCTGCTCCCATAGACGTCTATGAGGAAATGACTCTACTTCTCTCTCCTGACCAGCAGGGGGCGACTCCTCTGCTCCCATAGACGTCTATGAGGAAATGACTCTACTTCTCTGTAGTGACCAGCAGGGGGCGACTCCTCTGCTCCCATAGACGTCTATGAGGAAATGACTCTACTTCTCTGTAGTGACCAGCAGGGGGCGACTCCTCTGCTCCCATAGACGTCTATGAGGAAATGACTCTACTTCTCTGTAGTGACCAGCAGGGGGCGACTCCACTGCTCCCATAGACGTCTATGAGGAAATGACTCTACTTCTCTGTAGTGACCAGCAGGGGGCGACTCCTCTGCTCCCATAGACGTCTATGAGGAAATGACTCTACTTCTCTCTGGATTTATTCCCTCAGTAAACATTGTAAACATGAGTTTATGGTCTCAGTCTCTAGTTCCAGGTCTCTCTTACTTTACAGTCAAAGCGCAGAGCCGCACTTTATGTGATCCCCTTTAGAACTACTTATCTCCTGCGGTTTAATCGAGCCCTGTTCCCCTCACACGTCATTTTCTAACCCGCTTGTTGGTTTTCTAGAGTTCGTCTCCCATTTGTTGTTGTTGTTTCCTGCTCAGTCGGCTGTCACTCGCTACGCTCAGTTTGAGGTTTAGCAACAGGCCGGCGGGGGGTAATCTAACCCCCCCCCCCCCCTCCCACCAACCCCCCACGGTGGATGTGTTTCTGCAGCGTGGATTCTATGGAAGCTCACTGATGGGAAAAGGAGGACGAGGACTGAGGACGCAGGTCCACAGAGGACGAGGACTGAACTGGACGGGTTCACATACATCTGTAAATATAAAACATACGGGTCCGAAGAAGCTTTGTGTTCATTTGTTGCCACTGGAAGACTGTGTGTGTTTGTCTCTTTTTTCTTCTTCTGCGTGGGTGTTGCTCCAGCTGCCCGACTATAACTTACTACACACACACACACACACACACACACACACACACACACACACACACACACACACACACACACACACACGCACACACACGCAAACAGTTGCTCCCTTCAGCAGACTGTGCAGCACAATCACTCCACCTCTAATAAGTGCACGTCTCACTCTGCAGAGAGTGAGCTCCTTGTGCCGCGTGTGTGCGTTTGCGTGTCAGCACGCGCTCTGAACCTCGGCGTCACCACGCAGGTTTTAAAGTTCAAATGTTGCAGCTTGTAAAGTGGTTTGTGCGGTTTCAGCTGTTTTAATGTCAGAACTACAAACCCAAACAACAAATAACCATAAATACTTTATTATTAAAAAGAGGGAAAAGAGGGAAACGTTAAGTGATGCATGTGCACATTCAGGAACGCACTGGAAGTACGCAAACACACACGGTGATACACACACTCTCACAATGTATGCTCACACACACACACACACACACACACACTCGCAGAGTGAAGCTCTGGTTCCAGCAGGTTCCCCTGGTCCTTTATGGGCTTCCTCTATTTTTAGCCACTCATTAAACTGGTGCTGATGATTCCTAGGCGTGTAAATGGTGTGATAAGCTAATTATTGGAGGAGGAAACGTACCCCCCCCATATGTCTACCCCCTCACAGCCCCTGTGATTAATGACCTGTGTGTGCTTTTTGTTATCACCGGAAACATGTAGCCAGTGAACACGAGAGGAGGGATCAGGCCCATCTCATGCTTCTATCTGCTGCTATCTGCTTCTATCTGCTTCTATCTGCTTCTATCTGCTTCTATCTGCTGCTATCTGCTTCTATCTGCTTCTATCTGCTTCTATCTGCTGCTATCGGCTTCTATCTGCTTCTATCTGCTTCTATCTGCTGCTATCTGATTCTATCTGCTTCTATCTGCTGCTATCGGCTTCTATCTGCTTCTATCTGCTTCTATCTGCTTCTATCTGCTGCTATCTGCTTCTATCTGCTTCTATCTGCTTCGATCTGTTTCTATCTGCTGCTATCGGCTTCTATCTGCTTCTATCTGCTTCTATCTGCTTCTATCTGCTTCTATCTGTTTCTATCTGCTTCTATCGGCTTCTATCTGCTTCTATCTGTTTCTATCTGCTTCTATCTGCTTCTATCTGCTTCTATCTGCTTCTATCTGCTGCTATCGGCTTCTATCTGCTGCTATCGGCTTCTATCTGCTGCTATCGGCTTCTATCTGCTTCTATCGATTTCGATCTGCTTCTATCTGTTTCTATCGGCTTCTATCTGCTTCTATCTGCTTCTATCTGCTTCTATCTGTTTCTATCTGCTTCTATCGGCTTCTATCTGCTTTTATCGATTTCGATCTGCTTCTATCTTTTTCTATCGGCTTTTATTGGCTTCTATCTGCTTCTATTGGCTTCTATCTGCTTCTATCGACTTCTATCTGCTTCTATCTGCTTCTATCTGCTTCTATCTGCTCTTCACGGAGGATGTTCGTACTTGACAGACGCTTTCCTCTGTTCTCTGTCCTTCCTCTTCCTTCTTCTTCTTCTTCTTCTTCTTCTCTCATTCAGACGCCCATGAGAGACTAGATGTATCCCCTCACAGCTTGGTGATGGCGCTGGGCGACAGGAGGAGGCTTCCCTTCAGCCTGAGGCTCCGCCCCCAACGGCCTGGAGTGGAACGCTGGAGAACTCGTGATTTCCAAAACACAGAATGTGGTTCTGGGCTTGGGCCCCAGATCCTGGCCGTCCCTCATCATCATCAGCTCAGCTCTCCCCATGTAGCTGGACATCAGGATGCCCCCCCCCACCTGGTACCTTTCTCCCCACCTGCTCCTGCTGACGCCGCTTCCCTCCATGACGCCGTCCTCGGTAATCACAACCTCTGGAGAGCGAGCGTAAACAGGCATTAAACCCGCCGCTCCTCCAGCGTGCACTTAAGAGATTGAGCCTGGACGCCCCCCCCCCCTCCTCTATGGCCCCCCCACCAGTTATTAGAGATCAGCTCACAGTGGCTGAAGTTCAACGCGGCTTCTTCAAGTTGCCGTCTGCAGCGCCCCCCGGATGGGAAAGCACGTCATTTCAATCCTGCATCCCTGATTGAGAAGAATGTGGGACTGTGCCCCCCCCCCCCCAACCAGTCAGAATGCCGAACGGGGAACGTGGGCAGCACCTGGCTGTTGGCGGGGCCTCACGTGGGGGTCAGGGGTCAAGAGGTTGCCGGCCTTTGACTGAAACGTCGTCGGGCCGCAGACAGCCAGCCTCACCTCTTGTTGCTCCCGGCTGGTTTCCAAGTGTGTGTCTGTGTGTGTGTGTGTCTGTGTGTGTGTGTGTGTGTGTGTGTGTGTGTGTGTGTGTGTGTGTGTGTGTGTGTGTGTGTGTGTGTGTGTGTGTGTGTGTGTGTGTGTGTGTGTGGGGGTTCTTCTTCTCAATGGATCCTCTGCGCATCACTTCCTTTATTTGTTTGTTTCCTTCCTGCTGCAGACGAAGATCAAGATTAAAACAGACCAATTCGCAGCAGGTCCGGGGTTAAAAAACAGAGAGAACCCGACCGTGTGCAGGACGTGTGTAGACATCCAACAAGTGCATTGTGGGTCTGCATGTCAACACTTCCTGCTGGAGGAGTTCTTCCTTTTCCGACGTGAGGACGAGTAGATCTTAGTCCACGGAGACCAAGCACGAGGAGCCAGTCAGTTGACGCGAAGGGGGGGCGGTCCTACAGTCAGCGGGCGCCATCTGGACGCCGGACCATGACGAGCTCATGGCGCCGATCTCCATCAACAGTCAGTCATTCAAAGCATGAACGCAGCAGTCGCCTGCTGTGTGTCGCCGTGACGGACGGTGTGTGTGTGTGTGTGTGTGTGTGTGTGTGTGTGTGTGCGTCTTCTTTGGGAGGCGGGCGGCACGTCGGACCGGCTTCCATCGCAGTCGTGTGGCCCCCGAGTGGGCGACCTGAGGGCCCCCAGTTTGTTTAGCTGCGCTTTAAGTGCTCCTAAATGGAGATGTCTGGTGTGTGTGTGTGTGTGTGTGTGTGTGTGTGTGTGTGTGTGTGTGCGGTGTGGGGGGGGCAGGGCGTGATGAATAGCTCGTCTCCCTGCCCCCCCCCACACCACCCCACCCCCTCCTTCACCCATTTGCAGCTGATCACCTGTTCTTTGGTCACAG
>NW_027554954.1:32500-38120 GCF_964276395.1 Gasterosteus aculeatus | reverse complement strand
GATCCGGGTTCTGGCGTCTTTTTCCGGGTTCAATTCGGCCGTTGTGGGCCTCTGGAGGTGTTTGGGTCCGTGTTCCGGGCTCTGGGGGTGTCTGGTAGAGAGATCCGGGTTCTGGTGTCTTTTTCCTGGCTTAATTCGGCCGTTGTGGGCCCCTGGAGGTGTTTGCGGACCTCCGCGGGTGAAATAATGGAAAAAAAAAAAGTTAAAGTTTCCAGTCGGGACTATGTGGAGCGAAAAAAACCCGGACTTTTTTGGCTCCGTCAGAAACTAAGTAAAAGTCGGAATATGTGAAGGAAAGCCCAGAAAATGCCTGGGCTTTTTTAGATCGCTTCGATAAATTTTTTTTTAGCTCACATCACTGGGCCACCAGGTCGCAGATTTCAGAAACCTGGTTTTCGGAAACAGAGATCTCCAGGACAGGGCCCCGAGCTTCGGGGGGAGCGTTCCCCAGCTGGACCTAAGCATAGTGGGCCAGGCCCCGGGCGGAAAGACGCTCCTGGAGCCGAGATACAGGGGTGGCTCCCCGCGCGACTTACCCGATTTCGGAGCACTATTTTCGGACAGTGATGGCAGAGCAGTGGGTGTACCGCATGGAGGAAAATAACAGCTCCAGAGAGCGGCAGAGACCAGACCATGACCCAGAACGGCACACTGTTCCCGGACAGTGATGGCAGACCAGCAGGTGTACCCCATGGATGAATAAAGAGTTCCAGAGAGCGGCAGAGACCAGACCATGACCCAGAACGGCACACTGTTCCCGGACAGTGATGGCAGACCAGCAGGTGTACCCCATGGATGAATAAAGAGTTCCAGAGAGCGGCAGAGACCAGACCATGACCCAGAACGGCACACTGTTCCCGGACAGTGATGGCAGACCAGCAGGTGTACCCCATGGATGAATAAAGAGTTCCAGAGAGCGGCAGAGACCAGACCATGACCCAGAACGGCACACTGTTCCCGGACAGTGATGGCAGACCAGCAGGTGTACCCCATGGATGAATAAAGAGTTCCAGAGAGCGGCAGAGACCAGACCATGACCCAGAACGGCACACTGTTCCCGGACAGTGATGGCAGAACAGCAGGTGTACCGCATGGATGAATAAAGAGCTCCAGAGAGCGGCAGAGACCAGACCAAGTCCCAGAACGACACACTATTCCCGGACAGTGATGGCAGAACAGCAGGTGCAGTGGATGGATGAATAAAGAGCTCCAGAGAGCGGCAGAGACCAGACCAAGTCCCAGAACGACACACTATTCCCGGAAAGTGATGGCAGAACAGCAGGTGTACCCCATGGATGAATAAACAGCTCCAGAGAGCGGCAGAACCCAGACCAAGTCCCAGAACGACACACTGTTCCCGGACAGTGATGGCAGACCAGCAGGTGTACCGCATGGATGAATAAAGAGTTCCAGAGAGCGGCAGAGACCAGACCATGACCCAGAACGACACACTATTCCCGGACAGTGATGGCAGAACAGCAGGTGTACCGCATGGATGAATAAAGAGTTCCAGAGAGCGGCAGAGACCAGACCAAGTCCCAGAACGGTACACTATTCCCGGACAGTGATGGCAGACCAGCAGGTGTACATGATGGATGAATAAAGAGTTCCAGAGAGCGTGATATCCCAGACCATGACCCAGAACGGCACACTGTTCCCGGACAGTGATGGCAGAACAGCAGGTGTACCGCATGGATGAATAAAGAGTTCCAGAGAGCGGCAGAGACCAGACCATGACCCAGAACGACACACTATTCCCGGACAGTGATGGCAGAACAGCAGGTGTACCGCATGGATGAATAAAGAGTTCCAGAGAGCGGCAGAGACCAGACCAAGTCCCAGAACGGTACACTATTCCCGGACAGTGATGGCAGACCAGCAGGTGTACATGATGGATGAATAAAGAGTTCCAGAGAGCGTGATATCCCAGACCATGACCCAGAACGGCACACTGTTCCCGGACAGTGATGGCAGAACAGCAGGTGTACCGCATGGATGAATAAAGAGTTCCAGAGAGCGGCAGAGACCAGACCAAGTCCCAGAACCGCACACTGTTCCCGGACAGTGATGGCAGACCAGCAGGTGTACATGATGGATGAATAAAGAGTTCCAGAGAGCGTGATATCCCAGACCAAGTCCCAGAACGACACACTATTCCCGGACAGTGATGGCAGAACAGCAGGTGTACCGCATGGATGAATAAAGAGCTCCAGAGAGCGGCAGAGACCAGACCAAGTCCCAGAACCGCACACTGTTCCCGGACAGTGATGGCAGACCAGCAGGTGTACATGATGGATGAATAAAGAGTTCCAGAGAGCGTGATATCCCAGACCATGACCCAGAACGGCACACTGTTCCCGGACAGTGATGGCAGACCAGCAGGTGTACCCCATGGATGAATAAAGAGCTCCAGAGAGCGGCAGAGACCAGACCAAGTCCCAGAACGACACACTATTCCCGGACAGTGATGGCAGAACAGCAGGTGTACCGCATGGATGAATACAGAGTTCCAGAGAGCGGCAGAGACCAGACCAAGTCCCAGAACGGCACACTATTCTCGGATGCTGATGTCAGAACAGCAGGTGTACCGCATGGATGAATAAAGAGCTCCAGAGAGCGGCAGAACCCAGACCATGACCCAGAACGGCACACTGTTCCCGGACAGTGATGGCAGACCAGCAGGTGTACCCCATGGATGAATAAAGAGTTCCAGAGAGCGGCAGAACCCAGACCAAGTCCCAGAACGACACACTATTCCCGGACAGTGATGGCAGAAGAGCAGGTGTACCGCATGGATGAATACAGAGCTCCAGAGAGCGGCAGAGACCAGACCAAGTCCCAGAACGGCACACTGTTCCCGGACAGTGATGGCAGAACGGCAGGTGTACCGCATGGATGAATAAAGAGTTCCAGAGAGCGTGATATCCCAGACCATGACCCAGAACGACACACTATTCCCGGACAGTGATGGCAGAACAGCAGGTGTACCGCATGGATGAATAAAGAGTTCCAGAGAGCGGCAGAACCCAGACCATGACCCAGAACGACACACTATTCCCGGACAGTGATGGCAGAACAGCAGGTGTACCGCATGGATGAATACACAGTTCCAGAGAGCGGGAGATCCCGGCCGATGTCCGATGACGAAGCACTGTATGGGACACTTTGAAGGAAGGGTCGGTCTCCTGGATGAAAAGAACTTTAATTTTCTGACTTAAAATACGGAGTTAAAGTTTCCAGTCGGGACGATAAGGAGGGCAAAAAAACCCGGACTTTTTTGGCTCCGTCAGAAACTAAGTAAAAGTCGGACTATGTGAAGGAAAGCTCAGAAAATGCCTGGAGAATTTTGAGCGGACCGGAAAAAAAAAGTTCCAGCCGACATCACTGGGCCACCAGGTCGCAGATTCCTGAAACCCGGTTTTTAGAAACATAGGCCTCCAGTCGTGAAGACCGGCGTTTGTGCGGTTCGGATCCGACTCAGACCTCAGTATTTTCGGACACCCTCGGACAGTGGCGGGGGTGGAAGAACCGGAGCCTCATGCAGAACTGGCTGTCGGGGAGCAAGCGGACGCTACCCCGGCAGGAGGCATCATTCCGGGCACTGTGGCTGATCGGTAGCTTTCGTGGATGGATGACTGAGCGAACGAACGAGATGACGGCGGTGCGTCCTGGCTGATGTCCCAGTACGGGGCACTATTCTCGGATGCTGATGGCAGAACAGCAGGTGCAGTGGACGGATGAACACACAGTTCCAGACAGCGTGATATCCCAGACCATGTCCCAGAACGGCCCACTATTCTCGGATGCTGATGTCAGAACAGCAGGTGTAACGTATGGATGAACACACAGTTCCAGACAGCGGGAGATCCCTGACCATGTCCCAGTACGGGACACTATTCTCGGATGCTGATGTCAGAACAGCAGGTGCAGTGGATGGATGAACACACAGTTCCAGACAGCGGGAGATCCCAGACCATGTCCCAGAACGGCACACCATTCTCGGATGCTGATGTCAGAACAGCAGGTGTAACGCATGGATGAATACAGAGTTCCAGAGAGCGGCAGAGACCAGACCATGTCCCTGTACGGGACACTATTCTCGGATGCTGATGTCAGAACAGCAGGTGTAACGCATGGATGAATACAGAGTTCCAGAGAGCGGCAGAGACCAGACCATGTCCCAGAACGGCGCACTATTCTCGGATGCTGATGTCAGAACAGCAGGTGCAGCGGACGGACTAATACACAGTTCCAGAGAGCGGTATTTCACGACAGATATCCGATGATGAAGCGCTATTGTCGGACACTGATGGCAGAACAGCAGGTGCACTGGATGAAGGAAATAAACAGAACATAGTTCCAGAGAGCGGGATATCCCAGACCAAGTCCCAGAACGGCGCGCTATTGTCGGACACTGATGGCAGAACAGCAGGTGCACTGGATGAAGGAAATAAACAGAACATAGTTCCAGAGAGCGGGATATCCCAGACCAAGTCCCAGAACGGCCCACTATTCCCGGACACTCATCTACTTAAAATCTCCCTGATTACCTGCCAGAACAGAGCAGATCCAGAGAGCGGTATTTCACGGCAGCTATCCGATGATGAAGCGCTGTTGTCGGACACTGATGGCAGAACAGCAGGTGCGGTGGATGAAATAAACAGTTCCAGAGAGCGTGAGATCCCGGCTGATATCCCATGAAGAAGCACTGTTCACGGACACTGATGGCAGAACAGCAGGTGCAGTGGATGGATGAATACACAGTTCCAGAGAGCGGGATATGCCAGACCATGTCCCAGTACGGGACACTATTCTCGGATGCTGATGTCAGAACAGCAGGTGCAGTGGATGAAGGAAATAATCAGAACATAGTTCCAGAGAGCGGGATATCCCAGACCATGTCCCAGTACGGGACACTATTCTCGGATGCTGATGTCAGAACAGCAGGTGCAGTGGATGGATGAAATAAACAGTTCCAGAGAGCGTGAGATCCCGGCAGATATCCGATGAAGAAGCGCTATTGTCGGACACTGATGGCAGAACAGCAGGTGCAGCGGATGGATGAAATAAACAGTTCCATGGAGCGGTATTTCCCGACAGATATCCGATGACGAAGGACCACTTGGGACGCTTTGAAGGAAGGGTCGGTCTCCTGGATGAAAAAGACTTTAATTTTCTGACTTAAAAAAAAAGTTAAAGTTTCCAGTCGGGACGATAAGGAGGGCAAAAAAACCCGGACTTTTTTGGCTCCGTCAGAAACTAAGTAAAAGTCGGAATATGTGGCGCAAAGCCCTAAAATCCCCTGGAGAATTTTGAGCGGACCGGAAAAAAAAAGTTCCAGCTGACATCACTGGGCCACCAGGTCGCAGATTTCAGAAACCTGGTTTTCGGAAACACAGGGCTCCAGGGCTGAGACCCGGGCTTCGTGGGGAGCGTTCCCCAGCTGGGCCTAAGCATCTTCGGACAACTTTGGGCGGAAAAGCGGGTTCGGGAACCGGGATACGGGGCGGGTTACGCGGCGTGACCTGCCCGAGTGCAGTGCACTATTCCCGGACACTCATCTACTTAAAATCTCCCTGATTACCTGCCAGAACAGAGCAGATCCAGAGAGCGGTATTTC
>NW_027554954.1:17500-22500 GCF_964276395.1 Gasterosteus aculeatus | reverse complement strand
GGCTCTGGGGGTGTCTGGTAAAGAGATCCGGGTTCTGGCGTCTTTTTCCGGGTCCAATTCGGCCGTTGTGGGCCTCTGGAGGTGTTTGTGGAGCTCATCCGGGCTCTGGGGGTGTCTGGTAAAGAGATCCGGGTTCTGGCGTCTTTTTCCGGGTCCAATTCGGCCGTTGTGGGCCTCTGGAGGTGTTTGTGGAGCTCATCCGGGCTCTGGGGGTGCCTGGTAAAGAGATCCGGGTTCTGGCGTCTTTTTCCGGGTCCAATTCGGCCGTTGTGGGCCTCTGGAGGTGTTTGTGGAGCTCATCCGGGCTCTGGGGGTGTCTGGTAAAGAGATCCGGGTTCTGGCGTCTTTTTCCGGGTCCGATTCGGCCGTTGTGGGCCTCTGGAGGTGTTTGGGTCCGAGTTCCGGGCTCTGGGGGTGTCTGGTAAAGAGATCCGGGTTCTGGCGTCTTTTTCCGGGTTCGATTCGGCCGTTGTGGGCCTCTGGAGGTGTTTGGGTCCGAGTTCCGGGCTCTGGGGGTGTCTGGTAAAGAGACCTGGGTTCTGGCGTCTTTTTCCGGGTTCGATTCGGCCGTTGTGGGCCTCTGGAGGTGTTTGGGTCCGAGTTCCGGGCTCTGGGGGTGTCTGGCAAAGAGATCCGGGTTCTGGCGTCTTTTTCCGGGTCCAATTCGGCCGTTGTGGGCCTCTGGAGGTGTTTGGGTCCGAGTTCCGGGCTCTGGGGGTGTCTGGTAAAGAGATCCGGGTTCTGGCGTCTTTTTCCGGGTCCAATTCGGCCGTTGTGGGCCTCTGGAGGTGTTTGTGGAGCTCATCCGGGCTCTGGGGGTGTCTGGTAAAGAGATCCGGGTTCTGGCGTCTTTTTCCGGGTCCAATTCGGCCGTTGTGGGCCTCTGGAGGTGTTTGTGGAGCTCATCCGGGCTCTGGGGGTGCCTGGTAAAGAGATCCGGGTTCTGGCGTCTTTTTCCGGGTCCAATTCGGCCGTTGTGGGCCTCTGGAGGTGTTTGCGGACCTCCGCGGGTGAAATAATGGAAAAAAAAAAAAGTTAAAGTTTCCAGTCGGGACTATGTGGAGCGAAAAAAACCCGGACTTTTTTGGCTCCGTCAGAAACTAAGTAAAAGTCGGAATATGTGAAGGAAAGCCCAGAAAATGCCTGGGCTTTTTTAGATCGCTTCGATAAATTTTTTTTTAGCTCACATCACTGGGCCACCAGGTCGCAGATTTCAGAAACCTGGTTTTCGGAAACAGAGATCTCCAGGACAGGGCCCCGAGCTTCGGGGGGAGCGTTCCCCAGCTGGACCTAAGCATAGTGGGCCAGGCCCCGGGCGGAAAGACGCTCCTGGAGCCGAGATACAGGGGTGGCTCCCCGCGCGACTTACCCGATTTCGGAGCACTATTTTCGGACAGTGATGGCAGAGCAGTGGGTGTACCGGATGGAGGAAAATAACAGCTCCAGAGAGCGGCAGAGACCAGACCATGACCCAGAACGGCACACTGTTCCCGGACAGTGATGGCAGACCAGCAGGTGTACCCCATGGATGAATAAAGAGTTCCAGAGAGCGGCAGAGACCAGACCATGACCCAGAACGACACACTATTCCCGGACAGTGATGGCAGAACAGCAGGTGTACCGCATGGATGAATAAAGAGCTCCGGAGAGCGGCAGAGACCAGACCAAGTCCCAGAACGACACACTGT
The DNA here is from genome assembly GCF_964276395.1 of Gasterosteus aculeatus. Taxonomy (NCBI): domain Eukaryota; kingdom Metazoa; phylum Chordata; class Actinopteri; order Perciformes; family Gasterosteidae; genus Gasterosteus; species Gasterosteus aculeatus. Next base: position 20,812 of record NW_027554954.1, on the reverse strand, counting down.
TCCCGGACAGTGATGGCAGACCAGCAGGTGTACCGCATGGATGAATAAAGAGTTCCAGAGAGCGTGATATCCCAGACCATGACCCAGAACGGCACACTGTTCCCGGACAGTGATGGCAGAACAGCAGGTGTACCGCATGGATGAATAAAGAGCTCCAGAGAGCGGCAGAGACCAGACCAAGTCCCAGAACGACACACTATTCCCGGACAGTGATGGCAGACCAGCAGGTGTACCGCATGGATGAATAAAGAGCTCCAGAGAGCGGCAGAACCCAGACCAAGTCCCAGAACGACACACTATTCCCGGACAGTGATGGCAGAACAGCAGGTGCAGTGGATGGATGAATAAAGAGCTCCAGAGAGCAGCAGAGACCAGACCAAGTCCCAGAACGACACACTATTCCCGGACAGTGATGGCAGAACAGCAGGTGTACCGCATGGATGAATAAAGAGTTCCAGAGAGCGTGATATCCCAGACCATGACCCAGAACGACACACTATTCCCGGACAGTGATGGCAGACCAGCAGGTGTACCCCATGGATGAATAAAGAGTTCCAGAGAGTTCCAGAGAGCGGCAGAGACCAGACCATGACCCAGAACGGCACACTGTTCCCGGACAGTGATGGCAGACCAGCAGGTGTACATGATGGATGAATAAAGAGCTCCAGAGAGCGGCAGAGACCAGACCAAGTCCCAGAACGACACACTATTCCCGGACAGTGATGGCAGAACAGCAGGTGTACCGCATGGATGAATAAAGAGTTCCAGAGAGCGGCAGAGACCAGACCAAGTCCCAGAACGACACACTATTCCCGGACAGTGATGGCAGACCAGCAGGTGTACATGATGGATGAATAAAGAGCTCCAGAGAGCGGCAGAGACCAGACCAAGTCCCAGAACGACACACTATTCCCGGACAGTGATGGCAGACCAGCAGGTGTACATGATGGATGAATAAAGAGCTCCAGAGAGCGGCAGAGACCAGACCAAGTCCCAGAACGACACACTATTCCCGGACAGTGATGGCAGACCAGCAGGTGTACCGCATGGATGAAAATAACAGCTCCAGAGAGCGGCAGAACCCAGACCATGACCCAGAACGGCACACTGTTCCCGGACAGTGATGGCAGAACAGCAGGTGCAGTGGATGGATGAATAAAGAGCTCCAGAGAGCGGCAGAACCCAGACCAAGTCCCAGAACGACACACTATTCCCGGACAGTGATGGCAGAACGGCAGGTGTACCGCATGGATGAATAAAGAGTTCCAGAGAGCGTGATATCCCAGACCATGACCCAGAACGACACACTATTCCCGGACAGTGATGGCAGACCAGCAGGTGTACCGCATGGATGAATAAAGAGCTCCAGAGAGCGGCAGAACCCAGACCAAGTCCCAGAAAGACACACTATTCCCGGACAGTGATGGCAGAACAGCAGGTGTACCGCATGGATGAATACACAGTTCCAGAGAGCGGGAGATCCCGGCCGATGTCCGATGACGAAGCACTGTATGGGACACTTTGAAGGAAGGGTCGGTCTCCTGGATGAAAAGAACTTTAATTTTCTGACTTAAAATACGGAGTTAAAGTTTCCAGTCGGGACGATAAGGAGGGCAAAAAAACCCGGACTTTTTTGGCTCCGTCAGAAACTAAGTAAAAGTCGGAGTATGTGAAGGAAAGCTCAGAAAATGCCTGGAGAATTTTGAGCGGACCGGAAAAAAAAAGTTCCAGCCGACATCACTGGGCCACCAGGTCGCAGATTCCTGAAACCCGGTTTTTAGAAACATAGGCCTCCAGTCGTGAAGACCGGCGTTTGTGCGGTTCGGATCCGACTCAGACCTCAGTATTTTCGGACACCCTCGGACAGTGGCGGGGGTGGAAGAACCGGAGCCTCATGCAGAACTGGCTGCCGGGGAGCAAGCGGACGCTACCCCGGCAGGAGGCATCATTCCGGGCACTGTGGCTGATCGGTAGCTTTCGTGGATGGATGACTGAGCGAACGAACGAGATGACGGCGGTGCGTCCTGGCTGATGTCCCAGTACGGGGCACTATTCTCGGATGCTGATGGCAGAACAGCAGGTGCAGTGGACGGATGAACACACAGTTCCAGACAGCGTGATATCCCAGACCATGTCCCAGAACGGCACACCATTCTCGGATGCTGATGTCAGAACAGCAGGTGTAACGTATGGATGAACACACAGTTCCAGACAGCGGGAGATCCCAGACCATGTCCCAGAACGGCCCACTATTCTCGGATGCTGATGTCAGAACAGCAGGTGTAACGCATGGATGAATACAGAGTTCCAGAGAGCGGCAGAGACCAGACCATGTCCCTGTACGGGACACTATTCTCGGATGCTGATGTCAGAACAGCAGGTGCAGCGGACGGACTAATACACAGTTCCAGAGAGCGGTATTTCACGACAGATATCCGATGATGAAGCGCTATTGTCGGACACTGATGGCAGAACAGCAGGTGCACTGGATGAAGGAAATAAACAGAACATAGTTCCAGAGAGCGTGATATCCCAGACCAAGTCCCAGAACGGCGCGCTATTGTCGGACACTGATGGCAGAACAGCAGGTGCACTGGATGAAGGAAATAAACAGAACATAGTTCCAGAGAGCGTGATATCCCAGACCAAGTCCCAGAACGGCGCGCTATTGTCGGACACTGATGGCAGAACAGCAGGTGCACTGGATGAAGGAAATAAACAGAACATAGTTCCAGAGAGCGGGATATCCCAGACCAAGTCCCAGAACGGCCCACTATTCCCGGACACTCATCTACTTAAAATCTCCCTGATTACCTGCCAGAACAGAGCAGATCCAGAGAGCGGTATTTCACGGCAGATATCCGATGATGAAGCGCTATTGTCGGACACTGATGGCAGAACAGCAGGTGCACTGGATGAAGGAAATGAACAGAACATAGTTCCAGAGAGGGGGATATGCCAGACCATGTCCCAGTACGGGACACTATTCTCGGATGCTGATGTCAGAACAGCAGGTGCAGTGGATGAAGGAAATAAACAGAACATAGTTCCATGGAGCGGGAGATCCCAGACCATGTCCCAGTACGGGACACTATTCTCGGATGCTGATGTCAGAACAGCAGGTGCAGTGGATGAAGGAAATAATCAGAACATAGTTCCAGAGAGCGGGATATCCCAGACCATGTCCCAGTACGGGACACTATTCTCGGATGCTGATGTCAGAACAGCAGGTGCAGTGGATGAAGGAAATAATCAGAACATAGTTCCAGAGAGCGGGATATCCCAGACCATGTCCCAGTACGGGACACTATT
>NW_027554953.1:37500-39083 GCF_964276395.1 Gasterosteus aculeatus | reverse complement strand
CCCCCAGCACTTTCTTACACAATCTTGACTCACATTCCTGCATGTTTGACTCATTGAATTCATTTTTCATTTCCTCAGCTTCTCCTAAATGCTTAATTACCTCACGGAATAAAACCTCCATCGATGAATAATGTCTCGATTTTGGTTCTAACTTTTTACTGAAGTTTGAAGACCTTTCTATTGGGAAATCCATTGTTGAATAAAAGAAACCAATACAACCCATTTAGAATCAAACAGACCAGAGGGGATGCTTTAGGGCGGGGCTTCACGCTGATCGACAGGTCTCCAATAGGCAGGGGATGCTTTAGGGCGGGGCTTCACGCTGATCGACAGGTCTCTAATAGGCAGGGTATGCTTTAGGGCGGGGCTTCACGCTGATCGACAGGTCTCTAATAGACTGGGGATGCTTTAGGGCGGGGCTTCACGCTGATCGACAGGTCTCTAATAGGCAGGGGATGCTTTAGGGCGGGGCTTCACGCTGATCGACAGGTCTCTCCCAGAGGCGTCGCTACCTCCTCATTCCAAATAAGGTCACTTCCTGTTCACTGGTTGAAAATACAACAACGGACGTCATATTGGATGAAAGGATTTTGAAAAAGGAATACAAAGACATTCATTTTTTTATATATAATGTTAAATAGACGCACAGTACAACATTTTAATGTCGAGACCCGTAGCATGACGTTCTAATCAAAGGTCACTCCGACCGAAACCACATCAGGTTTCCTCCCGAAAGGCACAAGAACAAGATCAGCCAATTAGATTAAATAATGAAAATAGAGAAAACAACAAATCTCTTGTGTGTCAGCGCCTCGGAGTCTCTTCCATGCTTGCGATGCGTTCAGGGCCCCCGTAAAGGTGTGCGTTCTGCGCGTCCCCTTCCGTTCCTCCTTTGTCTTCATCGGAAGCCGCCGGCCTCCCGCCTTCCTGCCGAGGGAAGCGGCGTGCGGGTAATGCGGTTACGCCGTTGCCGATGCATGAAGCCGCGTGTCTGCTTCTTGTCAGGACCTTGCCACCAAAGTCAATTTGCCGCCGTGCCGGGCAGAATGTAATATCGCCGTAATCACATCAACACGGAAATTACGTCCGTGGTCTGTATTGATAGGAGAGGAAATAATTAAACTCCAGAGCTCCAGGAATAATTTCACCCTCTGAGCATTACTGTAAACCGCATAAAACGTACGGAATATGTCCCGCCCCCAACCGCCGAGATGAAGAGAGACCAGCAGAGACGAGATTACATTTACTGCTTCTGTTTCCCCTCCAGCCGCTCAGCAGGTTCCTCCTCCACCATCTCCTTCTCCTCCACATCCAGCTCCACCATCTCCTTCTGCTCCACATCCTCCTCCACCATCTCCTCTTCCTCCACATCCTCCTCCACCATCTCCTTCTGCTCCACATCCTCCTCCACCATCTCCTTCTGCTCCACATCCTCCTCCACCATCTCCTTCTCCTCCATATCCTCCTCCACCATCTCCTTCTCCTCCACATCCTCTCCACCATCTCCTTCTGCTACACATCCTCCTCCACCATCTCCTTCTCCTCCACATCCTCCTCCACCATCTCCTTCTCCTCCATATCCT
>NW_027554953.1:0-32500 GCF_964276395.1 Gasterosteus aculeatus | reverse complement strand
TCTAGTGAGAAGAAACCAGCCTGAATGACGACACACAGTCCAGCAAAGTCCTGACACGAAGGCTGAATTATTCAATGATGGCTCCACTTTGGTGGAATTATTTTAAGTATTATAATCGCAGCCGGGTCCTCCTCGGCCTGCTGAGAGAGAGAGGGAGAAGGGGGGGGGGGGGGGCGATCAGCATCAGTCACTGGGATCAGGTTTACCACGAGCACCCCAGAATTCTCCCTCAACGGACCCCCAACCCCCCGCAGGTCTGATCAGTTCATCTTTTTGTGAAGATAAAACATAAGAAGCATCAGAATGATGGAGTGAGACTTGTGCGATGGAGGCTTTCTGCTCGTAGGCCAATCGCCTGACAGCAGGTATCTGGGAACCCGCCCACTTTCTGTCATTTGAACTTTGCTCGCCAACGGCCGGCTCGTGATGGATTCTTTAGATTGTGAGAAACAGGAGGCAGGCCAACGCTGACCTTGTGGACCAATGCCCCCCCCCCCCCCCCCCCCCGGACCCCCCACCCGCATTGGAACAAGACGGCGAGCTATACCTGGTTAGGAAATGGTTAAAAATAGCTTCTCGCCTCAGAGCCTACTTGCCTCGAGTGGAAGCGCTTGTTTCTGAAACTTGCGTTGATGAGTTTGTCATTCTACTCAAAGATAATTACGCAGTCTGGGGAAATTATGCTTACATTGTGCTCTTGAGGAGATAATTGCGGCGCCTCGTGTTCCACGCGAGGAATCCAGATCCAAAGCATGAATGTCACCGACACTTTTTACAGCCGATGTATATTTCTCTCACCGCTGTGTGAGTCCCCCCCCCGTATTTCCCCCGATGATAACCGCCGAAAAACCAAATGATCGCATTAATTGAGCGGTCGCCGGGAGACGAATAATCACAGGCGTCAGAATTCCTCTCGGGGGAAAAAAAAAACAACAGTCAAAATTAACTTAGAGAAAATGTAATTTTCATGTCCCTCTTTTATTGTGCTGGGCCTCTCGTTACGTTTCATATCCCAGAATAAGGGGATAGACGTGTTAAACAGACAAATCAGTCAATGAATTCCTCAGCCGTGAAATCTCACTCGCGTCGCAGGTGTGGAAGCAGGTTGTGATTTAGGTTGATGGACGACTAATCAGGAAATCAATTAGTTCTTGACCCAGAAACGGAGAGAGATTTTTCCTCTGGCTCTTTCATCTCTTGACTCGGACCCTCCGCGTCTCTGATTGGACGAAGACGATCCTCTGGGGTTCCAGACTCTTCTGCCGCTTTATTACTCTAAATGGGTGTATTTAACAAAGGAGACCTGTAGCAGGAATGATCGTCTGATGGAGGAGATCTCGTCCTGACTGACATTCTTCTTAAATCCAGAAAATGACTGATCTCTTCAGGCAAAAGAAGGAATGTTTCCGTCCTTAGAATCAGATCTCAGAATCTAACTTCCTCGTTCTTCCTGTCGGTGCTTCGATCGACTCTCACGGACGTCTCGCTGCATTTGTGGAATTGTTCCTTAATCCCGGAACGATCTGTCGGAGCGAGACAAGATGAGTGTCCCCGGGTCGCACACACACACACACACACACACACAGTGACCTCCGACCTGTCGGGGTCAGACATGAAGGCCCGCCTTTTCAGCAGCATCCACTTAAGCGCTGAGCAGCGAGGCCGCGGTGGAATCCGCGTACCTGGGCTTCTCTTCGGGTCGACCGAGTGGGACAGAACAAGCGCGCCTTTATGCGCACGGGAGGAAAAAGAGTTTCTCTGAAGTCGGATTAAAGACGAGGAGACGGAGGAATGTGATTGGTCAAGGACGCAGTTCAATCGAACCGCTCGAACTGATACGGAGATTAAAATATGAATTAACGACATATCGACCCAACTCTTCTCCACAAACATGGTCACTTCCTGTTCATCTGCTGACACGCGGTTCCACTGGTTGAGCGTCTTATTGCTGCTTATCGAGTCCCACTGTGAGACACCACAGTTTGTAGAGACCTTCGGGATATTTTATCACCTCCACACCGGAGTTCCTCGCGTCCCTGCGAGTAAACCCGCCGGATCCCCGTTTCCCTCCGCAGAAAACACGCACCAGAGGGATCGGCCGCGCCATTGTCGCTCTCCTCAGGAGATCTATCTTCGCAGGGATGGAAATTGTCCCCCCCCCCCATCACACCCCACAAAAGCCGCTGCCACGCTCTGAATGGAGGTGTCAGTCCTGGGGGCCTCCTCATTGTGGAGGGGGTAATTTAATTGGAGAGGCACGACGGTGTGGCCCCGCTCGGGTATTCAGACGTTGTATCGCCGCCTGTCCCGGCGCTGGCTGTCCTCCTGCTGCGCCGATCCAGAGACCCCCCCCTCCCCGCAGATTCCTCCCTGTGCAGGTGGGGGTGGGGGTAGTTGGGGGGGGGGGGGGGGGGGGGCAGCCCGGGGCCCTGAGAGAGCCCTTTGTTGGGAGGGGGAGGGGGAGACGCAGAGGGGGAGAGTGAACCCGCTCTCTCCGTTACCTGGGAGTCCTCTTTTTGGGGGGGCACAAAATGAGTCAGCAGATAATGAAGCTGTCTGTGATTGCAGGGGGGGGGGGGGGGCGAGCGCCTGCTGTCATCGGATGTTCTCCCCGAGCTTGCTGGAGGACGAAGACACATTCCTTCGGCTGCAGGTGAGGGGGGGACGGGGACGGGACGGGGGGGGGGGGGACTCATGTACAGTATCGTAAAAAGAACAAAAGTTTACTTTCTTTGATCATTTACTTTACGAAAAGTAGAGAAAAACTGAAAACTCGATCAAGATCTAATTAAAAACATTTATTTGTTGTGTTTTAATAAAGTACACAAACTCAAGAGATGGTTCTAAACTAAACTAGTCTCTCCTCCGCCAACGGTCCATTTACATTTCACACATTTAACGTCTTCACCAGCAGCCGCGTGTCGATGTGTCGTGTTTGCCTCCCTCTCTCTCTCTCTCTCTCTCTCTCTCACGCTGTCATGGAGACCCTCGCTGATGGCCGCCCTCCAAGCGCGGACAAAGCTGTCGTCGAGTGAACCAGGCGTGTGTCCACGAGGCCGGAGGGGCGCTGCCACCGCCAACAAAAACACACAAAGACCCTCGGCCCTCGGCCCGTCTACCCGCTGCCCCCCCCCGCCTCACCCCCACAGCCCGCACTCACCCCCCACCGCCGCCCGGCTTTGTGCCGGCCCCAAGAGGAGGAAGTTCCTCTCATCTGCTTTGCAAGGTAGCCCTGCCACCCATGACCTGTTTCACACGGGCAATAACGACGCACACCACACACACACGTTGTGTGTCTTCAGTACGTTGAGGATTTTTCTTCTCACTTCGTAACAGGAAGACGTACGGAAGCGGAGCCTCAAGTTTGCCGTTTTGGTCGTCGATATTTGGATTTTTGCGACCGGTGCTGTGAAGATCACATGAAGGGGGAGGAGTGTAGAGACCGCATACGTCTGTAGTAGAGACCTGTCAATCAGCGTGTAGCCCCGCCCTAAAGCATCCCCAGCTTTATGGTCTGTTTGACGCTAAATGGACCATAATCTACATCACATTACAGGTCGTTTAGCTGACGCTTTTATCCAAACGACTTACATTACATTTTTAACCCATGATTTTCTACATTCTGGCCTCGGGGAGCAATTAGGGGTTAGATGTCTTGCTCAGGGTCACTTCGACATGGGACATTATCATCCTTGCGGTTCCCAGCGCACCATCGCTACCAAATGAACATCGTGCTGTATTAAAGAAGACGAAACCATAAACTCATGTTTACAATGATTCCTGAGCGAATAGATCAGGAGAGAAGTAGACTCATTCTCTCATAGACGTCTATGGGAGCAGAGGAGTCGCCCCCTGCTGGTCACTACAGAGAAGTAGACTCATTCTCTCATAGACGTCTATGGGAGCAGAGGAGTCGCCCCCTGCTGGTCACTACAGAGAAGTAGAGTCATTTCCTCATAGACGTCTATGGGAGCAGAGGAGTCGCCCCCTGCTGGTCACTACAGAGAAGTAGAGTCATTTCCTCATAGACGTCTATGGGAGCAGAGGAGTCGCCCCCTGCTGGTCACTACAGAGAAGTAGAGTCATTTCCTCATAGACGTCTATGGGAGCAGAGGAGTCGCCCCCTGCTGGTCACTACAGAGAAGTAGAGTCATTTCCTCATAGACGTCTACGGGAGCAGAGGAGTCGCCCCCTGCTGGTCACTACAGAGAAGTAGAGTCGTTTCCTCATAGACGTCTATGGGAGCAGAGGAGTCGCCCCCTGCTGGTCACTACAGAGAAGTAGAGTCGTTTCCTCATAGACGTCTATGGGAGCAGAGGAGTCGCCCCCTGCTGTCGCTCAGTTGAGTAAAAATACAAAAAATAGAAATAAGGGGCAAAACAATCAAATGAAAACTGTTAATTATCTTCGCCCTTATTCTTAAAAAAGAGTATAGTGAGTAGTGAATAGTGAGTATAGTGAGCAGCGAGTATAGTGAGCAGTGAGTATAGTGAGCAGCGAGTATAGTGAGTAATGAGTATAGTGAGTATTGAATGTAGTGAGCAGCGAGCAGTGAGTATAGTGAATAGTGAGTAGTGAGTATAGTGAGCAGTGAGTATAGTGCATAGTGAGTACAGTGAGTAGTGAGTATAGTGAGTAGTGAGTATAGTGAGCAGAGAGTATAGTGAGTAGTGAGCAGCGAGTATAATGAGCAGTGAGTATTGTGAGTATAGTGCGTAGTGAGTATAGTGCGTAGTAAGTATAGTGAGTAGTGAGTATAGTGCGTAGTAAGTATAGTGAGCAGTGAGTATAGTGAGTAGTGAGTATAGTGAGCAGCGAGTATAATGAGCAGTGAGTATTGTGAGTATAGTGAGTATAGTGCGTAGTGAGTACAGTGAGTAGTGAGTATAGTGAGCAGCGAGTATTGTGAGTATAGTGAGCAGCGCGTATAGTGAGCAGTGAGTATAGTGAGTAGTGAGTATAGTGAGCAGCGAGTATTGTGAGTATAGTGAGTAGTGAGTATAGTGCGCAGTGAGTAGTGAGTATAGTGCGTAGTGAGTACAGTGAGTATAGTGCGTAGTGAGTACAGTGAGTAGTGAGTATAGTGCGTAGTGTGCGAGGATAACTGAGGATGACACATCAGCCCCCCGGTCTGTCTCTCACATTCAATACATTTATACATATTTATTTCTTCGTTCTGGGTTTGATCGTAGAAGCTGGGTGGAGAACATATCGACTCGTCAGATATCTTCTGTCCTCTTTTAATGGAATTAAAAAGTTCGCTGAGTGAGGGGGGGCCAAGAGGTTTGGTGTGTTTGGTGAACAGAACCCGATGAAGTCATGAAGGCGGATGAAAGCGATGGAAGTACAGTCTGGACTCCAGCCTCTTGCTGAACCTCTGAGTTCTTCCCACAATGCCCTTGCCCCCCCCCCCCCCCCCAAACCTACGGCGTTTAATGATTCCAAGGACTGGGGCGAGCTTCAACTCCAATCAATGAGCCCCATCTCCGGGGAGCCGGTATCCCTGGCGACGCCGTTGCCAAGACAGTCGCGCTTGGCAACGGCGACTCGACGTGAAGCTTCGGCTTGATTCTCATGTAAAGTTTCCTTCTCATTCATCGCTTCTGCTGTTTTCCTCCCTCTCAGAGCGCGTTTAAATGTGTTTGTTTGGAGTTTCCATATTTTGTTCCCATGCCAGCGCCCGCAGAGAAACGGATATTAAGAGGTAAGAGTTGTTAAAAGAGGGACGGAGACGAAGACAAAGTGCAGAGAGAGACGTTGAGGACTGTTTTTAACAGAACAAATCAGTTTGGGCTCGAATGCAAACGGTTCTCCGCGCAGATGAAACATTGATTTTCATTTCCTCTTTATATGTATTTAAAAAAAGCAATAAGTGAGAACATGATTTAGTGAGCAAGCAGGCGGAGAAGAATGACGCTTTGAAGATGAAGACGTCGCCCCGGCGTCTCCCAGTGGCTCCTGGAAAATGTGCAACGTTATTCGGGTTCACTTCCTTTTGTTTCTTTATCGCACACTGTGATCCAATCTTTTCCTTTGGCTCCGTTGCTGAGTGTGTTTTGTGGTTACCCCCCCCCACCCACTCACATGATTTTGAAATCTCCCTCTCAAGCATTTGTTTAAGAATTTGCTTTTCAAAGACAGTTTTATGAGCTTACATACTTCTTTACCAGCGGAGTTCCCTTCTGTCTCTATGAAAGGTTTAAAGAAACAAAACAGAGGCGGGCGGAAGGTTTTTTCCACTCTTCTCATTGATGAAATGTTTCCTCTTCTTCTTCTATTATTCAGACCGTTTTCATTGGAGAACTCCCAGTGGCACCCGGTGAGATTTGCATCCTGATTTATTTGTCATATATCCTTTATATCTCTAAATTCTTTATACCTCTCCAGTGGCCCCATGCATCTTTCATGCGCTGCTCGGCAGTGTTTTCGGGTCCAAACACGTTCACGCTGCAGCTTCACCTCACGGCGGATGAAAAATTCATCGTCTGGTGTCGTTAATTTCTGCTTCTTTTTTTTTTTCTCACACCACCACACTTTTTTTTGCCTGTTGGTGTCAAAAGTCATCACTTTACAGCCCCCCCCCCCCCGTCTTCTGGTTTGATTTGAACTTTTAGAGGAGCGTCTCTGACCTGGAAACGGCTGTTTTGTTGAGTGACTGACACAATTAGGTGACTATGGAAATGAAGTGTTGGTGTTGCCCAGAGGGCAAGTTGAGACGGATTCACGGCACTTTTAACGAAACAGATTTATCAAACAGGAGGGGGGGGGGGGCAGTCAAATGTCACTCACAAATCAGATTATCTTCCAGTCGTTTGACTCGAGGTGACCTTCACTTCTCCCGGTTTATTTGTGCCGTTTAACGACAATAGCACAAATACACCAAGAGAAAAGCCCCGGAGGGGGGGGGGGGCATCCGTTTGTGACAGGGTGAAATGTGACAATGCTTTGAACTGGAATCCGACCCCCCCACGCCGCGGAGCATATGGGATAAAGATAAACATGTTTGTGATGGTGTAAATTTAATTCTCCGTTTGACCTGGAATTGCCGTTGCTCCCGCCAACGCAGTGAGGCTTTGTGGGGGGGGTTGATTCCCGAACAATCGCCCCCACATCTCCCTCCGTCCGCCTCCGTTTGACATGCTGCCACTCCAGAGCCGTTACCCCGACGCCGGCTAAAGACGCCACGACGTCCATGTCGGGGAAACTCTTCGGCCTCTTTTCCTCCTCCGAGCCTCAACGCTCTCCGTCTTAGGGGGAGAGAGGGTGAGAGAGGGGGAGAGAAGGGGGCTGAGAGAGGGAGGCAGAATGATGGAGTGGCTATTAAATATACAGCAGCAGTGCAGAGCTGTTGTTGGAGGCTTTCTGCATTATGGCTCCATCTTTTCATTCCTGCCTCTGAGCAACATTTGTCTCTTTCTCGACATGTTTGTCCTGTTTATTACCCTTCACCTACGTGCCCCCCCCCCCCCTTTACTTTGATTCTGTCATTCTCTGTTGACTTCTTTCTTTTTTGATATAATTCTCCAACTTTTACATATTTTCCCCATCGTCTAGCTCGCCCTTTTCCTTCCCTCCTCTTTCTTCCCCTTTCGTTTCCTCCACTTTTCCTCGTCTTCCTCTCATTTCCTTCACCGGGATGTGAGGACGCCTTTGTGATGTAACTCAGAGACAAGATGTCTTATTACAACGAGTCCTCGGCAGCAGGAACCAGTTGATGTGAACTGAGTTGATGGCTAACCTCGATGTTAATTCAACCTTTAATGGAGCTGCTGTGGGAGGGGGGTTGTTGGTTGTTGGTGGGGCTGTGGGAGGGGGGGTTGTTGGTTATTGGTGGGCTGTGGATGGGGGGTTGTTGGTGGGGCTGTTGGAGGGGGTTGTTGGTTGTTGGTGGGGCCGTGGGAGGGGGGGTTGTTGGTGGGGCTGTTGGAGGGGGGTTGTTGGTTGTTGGTGGGGCTGTGGGAGGGGGGGTTGTTGGTTATTGGTGGGCTGTGGATGGGGGGTTGTTGGTGGGGCTGTTGGAGGGGGTTGTTGGTTGTTGGTGGGGCCGTGGGAGGGGGGGTTGTTGGTGGGGCTGTTGGAGGGGGGTTGTTGGTTGTTGGTGGGGCTGTGGGAGGGGGGGTTGTTGGTTATTGGTGGGGCTGTGGAAGGGGGGTTGTTGGTTGTTGGTGGGGCTGTTGGAGGGGGGTTGTTGGTGGGGCTATGGAGGGGGGTTTGTTGGTTGTTGGTTGGGCTGTGGTAGGGGGGGTTGTTGGTGGGGCTGTGGAGGGGGGGTTGTTGGTGGGGCTGTTGGAGGGGGGGTACGGGCTTCGTGACAGCTCGCTAACACTGCTCCATTCGAGGTGTCGCCACCACATTTTTCCCCCCATTCGCCATCTAATTCACACGTCCCTGAAGGACACTCCCCAACAATTGGATAGTAAAACATTGTGAAAACATCCTCAGATGGCAGCGTACCGCGGAGCGGGCGAGGGGCTGTGGGTGGGGGGGGGGGGGGGGGGGTCCATGTCCAGATCAGTCGGCAGATAGAAGATTTTAAAGAAACTATTTTTTCAGATTTCTCTTCTTCAGGTTGGAGGGAAAGCGGCCTTCTGTCACGGCACGCTGTGTCTGGGGGGGTTTGTGGGGGGGCGCAGTGAAGCAGCCTGACTGGAAAACCGTGTTCGGCTATTTTTAATTCATGGGATACCACCTGGCTAATGGTGTTTTTGGATCCGCCGGCTCCCCCAGAACAGGACTTGTTTCCAGGTGATCAGCCCCCTCCACCCAATGCGCTGAATTTATTCATGAGTTCCGCATTATGAGCCGCTGATCATAATATTGGAATATTGAAACAGTTGGGGAATGTCAGGTAGCGTTAGCATTCGCACAGCTCACATTGGTGATGTGGGGGGGGGGGCAGGGTCTAAAATAATACACCACGCACACATAAAGAAAGGGTTCAAATCCGAATATTTCATGAATCCGTGACGTCAACAGAAAGAGGGGCAAACTTTTCTCATGTCCGACCTTAAGATCCCCTCCCACCCCCCCGCTGTGTCTCCCCCCCCCCCCAGCGGCTCTTAACGGCGTCGTGATGTCAACATTACGGGAAATGTTAACACAGTGATGCTGAACTTACAGTAACCAGCCGCGCGCTGATGTTATCCGGGCGCATTGATTCCCTGAGTACTGACGGCTTCAGCTTAAGATAGCGGGACCATAAGAGGCCGATTGGCCCAACGCAACGTTATGTGATTATATGAAATATTGATAAGAACGGACTCCTCTCCCATCAGGGCCGCATGGACACTCCAAGGCCCGACTGACCGGCCCGACAAAGTCTCCGGGCTGAAAGCTCGTCTGCTGCCGAGTTCTTTTTTGTTTTTATTTCTTTTCATTTTATCATTTAATTATTTGAAAGCATCTGATCCAACCGATAAGAACGCCGGGCCGGGAGCCAACGTGGCCGTCGACCTGGAGAGCTTCTCGGTGGTGGAGGAGCCTTTTACCATTTTTGTTTGTTCATGTGCATCACACTCAAAGGAAAAAATGCTTTCCCTGTGCTTAAATTAAAACATAAATAAAATATAACACGCTTCAAATGCATGAAATAAACATAAAAATAAATACATTTGAAATTGAATATCTAAATGAAAAGGAAAGACAAATTATGCTTAAAGGCGGTGCATGAATACAAACACATGAAGCCCCCCCCGAAATGTTCAAACCGTTTTTTATCATGCGTTTCTGTTCAATTAGGAGACACAGATGTGGACGTCTTATCTGAGATTGTTAATCTTGATTTGTGAGAACAAACGAAGTGTAAAAATGCTTACGTCTGTCGAAGGGGTTACCGCCGTTAATCAGACGCCGCGGCCACGACAATTAAAGAAAGAGCGCCGCGTTAACCGTGAAGTGTCAGCTTCTAGATCGGAGGGTTTTGGGAAGAGGCGACGGTTCGGTAAAGGAGGCGTCGGCCTCCGGCTTGAGCTCCCTGCCGGGTCGGACGCTTCGTTAGCGCGTCTCGCGGAGCACTTTTTAACAAGCCTTTAGTGTAAGCAGTCTTCCATCAGCTGCACACGTTCCCCTGATGAGGCCGCCGCCCGCCAAGGCGTTTATGCAAACCTCGCGCCGTCAACTCCCTCGCCCGGTCACATGGACGACAAACTTTGATGCCGTATTAGACGCGAGGCAACAAAACTTGATACGGGTATTTACCAACAAAGCCTCGCTCCCGCTGCAGAGTAAGAGGATTAGTTTGTCTTGCTCCTGCTGTCAGGGGGGTTTTAGGGGAGAAGCCTCAACTTCTGGATTTAATTGTTGTTCCGTTGTCTTAAACATGACAGTCGGACTCCAAGCGGAGCTGCGCGACCTGAACGCCGGCAGCAAGTCACTTTGATGGCGTGCGGGGAGCAAACGGCCGTCACTTTTTAAGGAGTCCGTTCGCGGCGCGACGAGGAGATCGATATAACGTCATCCATCACAGTATCAATGAAGTTGGTGTCAGTGATGATGACACCGTTGATGATGTGGGCAGCTGACGGCTAATAACAGTTAATGTAGGGTTGCCACCCGTCCCTTAAAATACGGAATCAACCCGTATTTGAGAATAAAATAACACGTCCCGTTTTGAATCAATACAGATTTGTCCCGTATTTTCCGAGCTGTCATCATGCAGCGTCCTGTTCCGCCCCGTTTTACTCGCTGCCATCGTTGGTTTGATCGGCCGTGAACCTGAAATAAACAAGTCAGAGGGCGGGACTCTTAACGGAGTGTCGATTTGGAAGAATGGGGGAGGCAGCACCTGAGCGCCCCCCCTCTAGCGGCTAACAGCTGCTTTTTAATGGCTAACAGTTGAAAGGTAACGGCTAACAGCTAACGGCTAACAACTGAATGTTAATGGATAACAGCTGCTTTTTAATGGCTAACAGTTGAAAGTTAACGGCTAACAACTAACAGTTAACGGCTAAGAACTAACAGTTAACGGCTAACAACTGAATGTTAATGGCTAACAGCTGATAGTCAACGGCTAAAAGTTGAAAGTTAACGGCTAACAACTAACAGTTAACGGCTAACAACTAACAGTTAACGGCTAACAGATGAATTTTAATGGATAACAGTTGACAGTTAACGGCTAACAGCTGAATGTTAATGGATAACAGCTGAAGTTAACGGCTAAAAGTTAACAGCTAACCTACGGATGTTCACGTCAGTTAACTACAATGCGTTCAGGCTCCGCTGAGTGAAGACTGGAACATTGTAAAAGTCATCGTGGTGCGTTCATGTGGCATCCGTAAAATGTAGTTATGGTGATGAACTTTAATGAATCAAGATGTTCATCTGCTTTACAGCGTTACAAATAATAATGACTGGATTAGTTTTTTTCGAACCATTTGAGTTGTGCGTTTTTATGAAGAAAATAAAGCACTCTTACTCATCGCTTATTACAAACAAAAAATATTTAGAATTTCTTATGATTTACTGACTTACTCTGAATTATTCCAGGCCAATCAAACAACAAAGGGACCTTTTTTCTGTAATTATGGATCAATAATCATCAATCAGTATTTTCTCCAATCTGTTCTGTGAGTAA
Source organism: Gasterosteus aculeatus (assembly GCF_964276395.1). Classification (NCBI taxonomy): domain Eukaryota; kingdom Metazoa; phylum Chordata; class Actinopteri; order Perciformes; family Gasterosteidae; genus Gasterosteus; species Gasterosteus aculeatus. The sequence continues at coordinate 20,928 of NW_027554953.1, read as the reverse complement.
ATAAACTGGCTCGTAATTCAACGTATTTCTGATCATTTTTAAGCCCATTGCTGGATATCTGATCCTCATTATATTCATTGTTTTTTTTCAACAATTTGTTGATGAAAAAACTTACTGCCGGAGTAACTAAAGTAACCTTCAATACTTAATTAATACTTATATATAATAATAATTAAAAGAACTCTTGGACCCCCGCTGACAAAGAGGGAAGAGAACAATAGAGGAGGATGAAGAGCTTCAGAGAGACGAGGAAGAGGGTCTGTTTGTGACAGATTCGTCACCTGAAGGCAGAAGTGGGGATCCAGGAAGACCCTCTGTGCTGTGATCCATTATTCAGCACGGAGCACAATTAGCCTCCGACGAGCTATTTATACGCGCTGCGATAAGATAGATTCAATGTACAAAAGAATGTACAACCCCCCCGCCGCGCATGCATCGCCACTTATTTATTTATTTGGCCTTTTAAAGCGATGGAATGGTATCGATGTATCTTTCATGCCTTCACTTATTCATCGGGGCTTTGAGATAAGTTTGTTTAGAGCTGGTTAGAGATTTGCCACGTATTAGGTTGTATTTTTACACAATAAATACATGTATGATACTGACTGAGGGGACTCACCGCATTGCACATCAGCTTCCACCATGACATATTTCAGTTTAATTTTTCGAGATGAAGATCTCCTCTGTTACCAAATGACACTCGCTCCTTTTTCCGCCCAATTTCCTCAGTGGCTTCCTCTGAAAACTTTGCGTTTGGTCACGGCTTCGGGCTCTGGGCGCTTTCCTGTCTCACACGTTTTAATCGCAGCATCATTTTTATCACAATGAACGTTAATTTGATGAGATAGCGGTTTGGAAGCCGCTCTCTGATCCGATCTGATCGGCTTTGATATCCTTGAAGCCCGGGAATAGATTTCCACGCGTGTGTACAGGCTGATGATGATGATACTGTACTCTATCATCGGGGGCGACTGGCTTCGATGGAATGAATCGGCGAGGAGCTCGCTTTGAGCGTCATCCGATCCGGCCTCGCACTTTCCAAGGAAATCAGACGCGAGCCGCTCGGTCTGTCCTCGTGTAGCAGCGCTCCCCCCTCGGTCGATTTGCGGCGCCTCTCGCATGTCAAGTACCTTGTTATAATTGCTACACACGTGCATGTGATGCACGTCCACGATTGACCCAATCCTGAGAAGCTGCGTTGCCTTCTAAGATCACATGGGGCCCCGTTATCATGGAGCTAAACACGTAGCATGATTAGCTCCCATTAACATGATGTGTTTCTTAACAAGCCGCGCGGTTTGACCCCCTTAATGCAGGCGCTGTGATTGCAGCAGGTCTGGCAGGTAATTAGGCTGCTTAAATGTATGTGTGCTTGGGGGGGGGGTGTTAGTGGGGTTCATTAGCCCACCCTCCCACTTAACTGCCCCCAGTTGATCTCAGCAAGACCTCCCTCCCCTTTCATTCTTCTGCCTCCTCTCTCTTATCTCCGGCAGCATTGACCTCCAGCCCTCTTGCCCCCCCTCTCCTTTGAGTTACGGGGCGGCAGAGCGAGCGTTAGGTGGGGGTGGGGGGGGGCTTGGGTGGAGGTGGATGGGTGATCAAAGCCCCAGGATCCCCAGGGAGGACAGGGTTAGACTGCAGGAGGGAATTTAAACAGCGGCCTAAGCCAGGGAACCAGAGCTGAGGTGAGAGACGGGGGGGGGAGACCCCCTCTATAATCCCCCTAATGAGGGAGGGGATCTCACCAGGCCTGCTTTCACCTGTAAGGGGCCCTAATGTGCTTTGCATGGTGATAACCCTTGAAAGCTTTTTTTTTTCTTAAAGGGCGTCGGAGACGTGAGATGTGAGAAATCTGTGGATTTGTAAGAGCAGCGTGAAGTGTATTGAGGATGACAGAAGCATCAGAAACAACAAAGTGGTCTCCAGAGGCTGACAATATCCTGTGTGTGTTGGTGCACGTGTGCCTGCACGGTGTGTGTGTGTGTGTGTGAGTGTGTGTTCTGTCACGTCGGACACATGACGGGCGCTAACGCTGATTCAGTCTGGCGGTTGAAGCGCCTGAAAGCGCCAGGGAACCCACCGGGAGCAAATGATATTCATTGGTCTTAAACGCTCGGGTTGGCTGGCCGGCCTTGTTGCGACCGCTGGTGTCATGTTACATTATGACCTAAAGATGACGGGGGGGGGGGGTTTCGGCGCGGCGGAGGTCATTTTAAGCGCTCTGTTTTTATGTGTTGCTCAGACGGACGTAATCCAGTTCGCTTCGTTTCTTGGCTGCATCTTGTCGCGTGCGGCCCGATGAAGAAAAGCTCTGTTTGCGAGGTTCCAACACGATGCCGTCAGGGACCATTTAACTCCACCGGCGACTCCGGTCCGCCTGTCGGGTCAACAGGGGGCGCTGTGGGTTCCCTCCCTTACAGCGAGCACGGGCCGCTCACACATGTGGGAGCGTTTTACTTGAATCTACCTTCAGGTCGTCTTTGCATCTGTTTCCCTGCGTGCGTCTCTTCTCTGGTGTCGAACTGAAACATGGTTGTGAGGTCGGCTTGAAGAGTCCGGTGTCTTCTTCATCTCTTAGAGCCTTTTATGTCACACGATTACACTATTTCTCTTTCTTTTTTTATCAGCCAGCTGTGGAAAACCCTCAATGAGACCAGTCCTGATGTCTGCGAGGCCTTTAAAACGCACTGAGGGGAATCTGGGACTGTAGAGGTGTATCCCATGTATGCCCATATAGAAGTATACGTTTTATTGATGGATTTTTCACAAGTTCGAACCCTCACATTCTCATAAAAACCGACGAAGGTCAAAGGCAAACATATTCCAGTCCTTCTGTTTGCAGATAGAACATTTGAACAACGGCTTCTCATCCGGCCTTGAATACTTTAGAAAGAACATTTAACAGAGAATTAAAAAACATTTAAAAACTAACACAACAGGTGCAGAATACACAGTAAACAAAAAGCCCAAATGAATGAGCATCATTGTTGAAACAAACAGAGGAAACTCTACGCAGCACAAAACCCAACGGTGCCAAAGAAGAGAAGTGTTCAGCAACACACAACAATGGCGTGGAGCAGAAACAAAGGCGGCGTTCATCGGTGGCGAGGCGACGGGAGGGGGAGGTCTGATTGTGTGCGGAGACACTGAGATTCCCATTGTCCCTCCAACACCTTGGGCCCGGATGGGCTCCGACAAAGCGTCATTATTCGCCGTCACCTTGCTGGTGCCGTCCGATGGCGAGGATGTTTTCTCAAGCAGACGCCGTCACGGGAGGCGAACAATGTGTTTGAGCGGCCTGAACGGATTCCAGCGTGCAGACGCACTTCGCTCCTTCTCCCGTTTGTGTCGTAGCCAGCGGTGGCGTTCGGTGTCACTCCTCTCTGCGGGAGTCTATTAAAAGGCTAAAGGACTCGTCAAGCGTTAGCTGTTGGGATCCGGACTGGATGTACACGCCACGTCGGCGAGATGGAGGTCCGTAACCGTGGAGAAATCACGAGTGCAGCTCCTCTGAACCCAGAGCAGTTCCTTGCGACGTTTTTAAAGTTTTGGCTGAAAAACGTCGCAGATTTACAAATGAGATGTGTGAGTTTGTCCCACGTGATGTGTTCAAGGACAAAGTGAAAGACAACGATAGGACAAAGATTAACTAGGTGAATAGCAGTCATATGAAAACACGTCAACTTATCTTCAAATTACTGTTTTTTACTGTATATTTACGTAGTCTTTATGCTCGTCTACCTTATTCTCTGTTTTTTAACTTCACTCTGGCAGAAAAGACCCAAATCAGTCAGGTGGATGAGTTAGCTTTACAGCTAGCCACCGCAGCGCCCCCCACACAGCCTGTGCACGTCTACCTGAGCCTCGCCTCTGTGCTGCAGCTGTGCCGAACATCTGTGCTCTGTGTCTTCTTCGTCCGCCCCATTCCCTCCAATAACCCGCCGCCCCGGTGATGGGTATGAATAAAGGAGGGAACAATCTGGATACTCGGTTACACAACACGCCGCCAGGTCCCAACACATATCAATAATAGATTTAAAGGCATCCGGCTTCTCCTGACGTCCTCTTTTTGTCAACGTGGACAAACTATAAAGAATATACAGTTTCACCACCTGCAGACATCTACTTGTCAGGCCTGCTTCAAGCTAGCGGCTCATGCTACATGCTACATGCTACCTGCCGACCTGCCGATCCAAGGAAGAAGCGTGGATGTTAAAAACAAACGCGCCTCAACCACCTCGGGAACTTTCTGCCTCTTCAGCAGAGAAACTGACAGAAGCTTCTCGTTAGCTCGGCTAGCAGCCACAGACGCGTGATATCGTTTCTCCTCAGAGATTAAAATGAATTTAGTTTTGGATTTCTTGATTCGTGCCCAGCGGTTTATCCTGTCACACAAAGAACTGGAGCTGCGTTTGAGGATTGCAGTTACCCTGTAAAGGCCCGGGAACTAACCGCTGAGCTTTTATTGTGAAATAAAAAGACCTGCAGCTGTTGTTAAAGGCCTCTGTTGTGTTAAGAACAGCTCAGTCTCGCGCCGCTCGGTGGGTTTACGTGCTGGAAAAAGCTTCCAGTTGCATCTTGGCAGCGCACAAATTGGCTTGTAGGCGGGACCATGTTAATATGGTGTGAAACCGCTAATGGCTTTATGATTGGATAATTAGAGGAATGTGGGTAATTAGGAGGGCGGTCGGTGCTCGGGCTTCCCTGCTGGAGTGAGTGGGAACAGGACGACTCCCTGCTGGCTGTCGAAGGGTGTTTATGTGCGCGAGCGCTTAAGCGCGTGTACTTGCATGTCGTTATTGAGGCTAATGGCGTAAATCCTCGCTGTGCCAGTTCAAGACTCCAGACTTTTAGAACGGGCGGTTTGCTCCGGACGTCTTGCTAACGGTGTGGGATTCAAAGCTCCGATAGGTCGTCTTTTTAATTATTGATAAAAATACTAATAAAATAAAATGAACACACATCTCAGTCATATGTGTCCTTGTGGTGGCAAATATGAGACTAAACAACCACACAGTGGCATAAATCCAGGAGCTCCTTCTCATAATAAAAGCTGCACCTCCCGATGGGAGTACGAGTACGAGTCGAGGAATCTTTGCAGAAATTGTGTGTTTTCTCTCCCTTTCGGTTCAGCGGTCCGTGCTGCCGCTTTAAGAGCGTGTTTTTTAATCCCGGAGAAAATGAGTGCGGAGCTAACGACGTCTCCATCTCCATCTCCACCCGTCCACCATCTCCAGACATCATTAACTGTAGCTCCGGGCTGCACATGGACCCCTCCTTCAAACTGTACACTTTATCCATAATTCAGCCATCTTCCCTGAATTATTCAAGCAAATAGTGGGGGAAATAATGGAGTTCACTGAATCTTACTTACACATAAAACTATTTTAATTTTTGAGGCTTTCTGATGCGGCGGCGGCGGCGGGGGGGGGGGGCTTAAGTAGCACACACGGTCTCCTTTGCCTCCTAAACCCAGGCACAGGACGGGTTCGGCTCACCGGCGAGGAGCGGCAAATACATGTGACAGTTTGTTTGAAGACTCAACGTACATGACGTGTTTCCGTTGCTCCACCATGTGACCCCGTCAGATCCAAACACGCCCCTCAAACGGCCTCCTCGCCGTCTGACGCCATGTGTCACAAAGAGGGGGCGGGAGGGGTAAAGGTAGCAGTGCCCCCCCCCCCCCATCCCCCCACTTTGATACCCTATTAAAAAGAAGCTGAATTAACATTAGTTGCTTACTTAGCGTACGCCGAGGCTCGGCCTTAAATCATTTACTCCCTTCGGAGTGGGTGAGCACATGCAACTTTTATGGCGGGAAAAGAATCAGAATTCCCGGGAAAGGAGACGGCGGCTCATGCATAAATGAAGCTTACAGTACATGTTAGCACTATAACCTTGCTCTGGGTTTTCTTCTCTCTGCTGGAAGCACGGGCGCTTTCCTGAGAGGCCTCACGAGGTATCGTACAAAGGCTGCGTATACAGACGAGGGGGGGGGCACGTGGGAGAATGTCCTTGGGTCATACACACCAACACACTCCTGCGTATTCCCTTCACTCTCGCTCTCATACCGGATTCTTTTGTCTTTCTTCCCATAGAACACAGTCGGGGGGGGCCATCCCCACCACCGTTTTATTCCAGCACTTTCCTCTCATAGCAAAAAGAAGCTCACTAAACTTTGTGCCTCCTAAAAATATGAAATCAGATTTATTGGATCCATAATTGCATAACGTGGGTTATTAACTAAATTAGTTTAAAATTTAATAAATTGTTTCAAATCGAGTGAATCTACAAAATATTCACTGTCAGTATTTTTCTTTTCATCGCGCCGTGAGCTTGATTAACATTCACTCATGGTCTTGTTTTGGCAACTTAAACCGAGATCAGGACGCAACGTGATCCACTTTGATTACTGAAAATCAATGCTAATTTAATTTAACTTTATAGATTCAACAACAATACCTCAGGAATATAACGCAGCGCGGGACAGTGAACAGTGACGTTACCAACAGACATAAGTGTTTTGGTTTGTTTTGGTCAGCAGGTTGTATTTGCTATTAGCTGAAATAAAGGAGCTGAAGCTAAAGAAGAAGCTGAAGCTAAAGAAGAAGCTAAAGCTAAAGAAGAAGCTAAAGCTACGCCCGTGCTTCTATATCTGATGGAAACAAAAGAGATGTTGTGATCAGATGGACTGCAGTCCGAAGGCGTCTCCCGTGGGTTTGTCAGGAGGTGTGTGCCCCCCCCCCCATGTGCGTCTGTGGGGGTCACAGGAGGAACGGAGTGAGGGGATCGAGCGACCGCGGCGCAAAGAGGAGCCGGAGATCGCAGCGAGGTGGAGAGGAGCGAGGCCCCAGACGTGAGAACTAATTTGACACATTTGCCCAGAATTCCTGCACCGTCTGCCACCATCAACACGTTTACCCTCTTTGTCTTGTTACCGAGGGAGATGAGGCCTCGACGGGCTCGCGTAGGTCAGAACAGAGACCAGAGGAGGGGGCTTCTCCAACGTAGGCATCCAAACACACAGCGCCTCTCTGCTGCCTCCTTCCTCTTCTGGGTACAATGTGAGCGCCGTGTGTTTCTCCATATCAGAAGTCGAGGAGGTCTGTTTACACCACGTCTTTTTACGTCTGTATTTTGCACAGATGTCCTCCTATTCCTATTTCATCGTCTTGTGGATACGGAGAGAAAGCAGAGTGGTTGATTCAGCTGACACGGCAGGTGTGTTTGAAACAGGCAGCAGCCTCCAGTTCTCCCAATGAAACCAAAGCTAAAGCAGCTTAAAGCTGCATCCTCCATACAGACCACCAGAGGGCGACTCCTCTGCTCCCATAGACGTCTATGACAAAACGACGCTACTTCTACTTGATTTATTCCCTCAGTAAAGAGTTTATGGTCTCAGTCTCTAGTTTCAAGTCTTCTTCAATACAGCATGATGTTCATTGAGTGAATTATGGTCAATTTAGAGTCAAACAGACCATAAAGCAGCGGATGCTTTAGGGCGGGTTTACACACAGTTCTGTACCAGTGATGTCACTCCTCTTCAGTCCTAATATGGTCACTTTCTGTTCCAAGATGGCGACAAACTCGAGGCTTCGTGTCGTCCACTTCTTGTTCACAGTCTATATGGTTAGAAATAGAAGAAGAAAACAGCCACTTAAATGCCTCCAAACCAGCCTGGTGCTGAAGTTGGAAACCACAGCCACCAATAATGGATGAGCACAAGGGAGGAGGTTTTTTCTTACTGCCAAAGGCACATTATCGTGAGTGAATAACTACCTCGACTTCATCTTGCTTTCATATTGTCGTGGTCGTCGCTCAGTGCCTCGGCGCCATCTGGTCATTGTTTTGTTTTATCAATCGTCACGGCGACACCAGGCAGGACGATTCCCTCATAATGTATCTAACTAATATTGGGCCTTGAGCCGACGGTGAATTCAACAACGTTGCATCCAGACTGAAACCCGCCGTGGCTTCGCTAGCCGAGCCTCCTATTAGCAACCTTTTGTCTGCCTAATGAGATCTCCACTGTGAAATGTTAATTACTAAACACGGGGCCGAGTGGCTTCCAGTGCTGACCCCATTCTGATTCAACTTAAGAACAATTACTGCGGTTCTCTCTAAAAGTGGGTTATGAGAAAATTAGGTTGTGCGGCAACTGTTGAGACAAAGAAGAATAAGAAGAAAGAGTTTTCCTTTTTTTTCACAGCTGAGGAGGCGAGTCGCTTCGTCAGGTGCCGCCGTTTATGTGGGTCTGCTGCCCGACCACCGCCCCTTCCTGCCCCTTCCTGCCCCTTCCTGCCCCTTACTGCCCCTTCCTGCCCCTTACTGCCCCTTTCTGCCCCTTACTGCCCCTTCCTGCCCCTTCCTGCCCCTTACTGCCCCTTTCTGCCCCTTACTGCCCCTTCCTGCCCCTTACTGCCCCTTACTGCCCCTTCCTGCCCCTTACTGCCCCTTACCGCCCCTTCCTGCCCCTTTCTGCCCCTTTCTGCCCCTTACTTCCCCTTACTGCCCCTTACTGCCCCTTCCTGCCCCTTTCTGCCCCATACTTCCCCTTACTGCCTCTTACTGCCCCTTCCTGCCCCTTACTGCAGCTTTCTGCCCCTTACTGCCCCTTACTGCAGCTTTCTGCCCCTTACTGCCCCTTACTGCCTCTTACTGCCCCTTTCTGCCCCTTACTGCCCCTGTCAGGAGTCGGCTGTGTGTGTGGGGGGAGGGGTCAGGAGTCGGCTGTGTGTGTGGGGGGAGGGGTCAGGAGTCAGGCGTGTGTGTGGGAGGGGGAGGGGTCAGGAGTCAGGTGTGTGTGTGGGGGGAGGGGTCAGGAGTCAGGTGTGTGTGGGGGGGAGGGGTCAGGTGTGTGTGTGGGGGGAGGGTTCAGGAGTCAGGTGTGTGTGTGGGGGGAGGGGTCAGGAGTCAGGTGTGTGTGTGGGAGGGGGGGGTTGTCCAGTCTTGATGGTTAGATTTCAGAGGCCTGTTGGGGGGGTCGTGGCGGTTTAGCGGAGCCACGAAGACCAAAAAATCCATCTGACCAAGTCTGGCTGCTCGTCACGTGATGCCACGGCTGCTATGGCAACGGGTGAAAAAAGATTTAAAATGGGCGTTTTTCCACAATCGGTAATAATGTACGTTGTCTTTTTGCTTCTTAAATATTGTTCGGATGAACCCGTCACAGTAGAACAAACTATCAAAGTAAAGAACACATAAGATCACTTTATTTGGAACATTTTTTGTATTTTCACACAGAACCCAAATATGACTCAGCAAAAAGTCAGCGTGCCTGATGTTTCTCAGCTTTTGAACTACTACTTTAATTAAAAATAAGTTCATTTATGTGACGACTTTCAAAGAGCAGAAGTCATAAAGTTCTCAACAACTAAAGACAAGAAGCCTCAGACACATGAGCTGTTTAGCACCATCTGTACTGTTAATTAACAGAAGCAGTTTACAGATTCAAATCACTGCTGTTTTAAAATATTCACACTGTGGTTTATTTCATCACGCTATTAGTGGTAAAGGTCTTATATAACAGCAGCAACTTTAAATAGTTTATGGATTCAACTTCTTTCCTCCTGATAGCGATACCAGTTCTCACTCGTGCTGAAACACATAAACAACCTTTTAGAATAAACTGTATTTATTCTTGGATTAGTCACATCTGGCCGATAACCGATCCGCCTAACGAGGTGCCGATACACCTCGAATAATTCCATCCCTCCTTTAATTGGGGCAGCTGGAAACAAACGGTTTTGTATTAAACAAAAGTGTTATTTAGAAGGACTATTGAAGTATATTTTACGATATATGTGTTACGAAGGGGTTTATGTACAGCAGATCACCATGGATACCATCACCTTCTAAATGCTAAAAACCAGCGAAACCAGTCAGACCAGCTGGCTCAGGTGTTTTGCCGTATTTACCTGATGAGACAGTTGAGGAGCTGCGTTTCGTAACCTCTCCGCTCAGTCGAGACCACGATGACACGTCGTCATGGAGATGCAGGTTAATGACCTCCTCCGCTCCGCTTCTGCGTCTAACATCGAGTTATGAAGAAACAAGAAAATAATGAACAAGAGAATATGAAAAAAAGTAAGAAGAACAAGAAGTAATGAAATAGGTAAAATAACATGTTAGAAAGAAACTAAGTAAGTAAATAGATAAATATGGGATGTGAGGATATATATTACCACGTAAGAAGTTATGTGGGAAAAATAAGTATGTGAATAGCCGAGTAAATCTTCATGTTGTGTGAAGATCCTCAGTGACGAGCAGCTAATTGAATGTTTGGCTGAGGGTGGAGGTTGGAGGGCGGAGGTCTGAGGCATTAGCAGAAGCAGATTAGCGTTAGCAGAAGCTAACAGTGGCATCACGGCTCCAATGATGACCAATTTGAGGCCCCCGAGGACCCCAGCTGTGTCCGGGGTCCAGACATATTGGCCCTTGATGGGCTAAACTGAACCTATTTACCCAGTTGCCCCCCCCGGCCCCTAACGGCCGGCCAAACACTCATACGCATAATGTAGAAATAATGGGATCCTCTAATCATGTGTTTGGGCCGCCTCCTCCCAGCGACATGGCCCCCGTGGCCTAACACGATTACAGTTTGAACCGAGGGGGGGGGGGGGGGGGATTGAGATTGACGCCGTGGCTTTTTGCTCTCCCGCAACATTCCCTCACTCTGACACTTGTCTGCCAGTCACAGTGACGGACAGCTAACACGGGGGGGGGGGGGAGAAGGCTGAGTGACAGAGAGGCTTTCATAAAATGACAAAGATCTTTGCATCTTAAGTGTCATCAAAACGATATAACGTGGAATGTGTGATATTCAGTTTCGTTGTGAGCTTCCTAATGCATCCGCGACCCTAAACGACTTCTAATGTCCACAAGGAGAACGGAGTGTGTTGGTGGTCTCTGGCTCATAATTATTTGAATATTTTCTCCCTCATGAATAATAGAAAATGTTGCTTGCTGGACGGTGCGCTTTTTGTGTGTGTGTGTGTGTGTGTGTGTCTGTGTGTGTGTGTGTGTGTGTGTGCACCTGAGCTTGATCTCTGTCCTCTGGCACGCATATTTAGTTTGTGTTCATGTGTGATGCTCACGTGTATCTGTGAGTGTGTGAAGAGGTCAAAAGGTCGCCCGTCTCCGTCCTCCTGGGTACCAGTGAACACGTGTCCGAGCATTGAGTAATGGACACAAGCTCGTCTCCCACTCCTACATCCACACAGTGGGGGGGGGGGGGTCACAGGTCACGTGGGTAGGATGCACTAGAACATCTGGATGACTGAAGTCTGACGTTTTCATAATTGTCATCACCGTCTATCATTTACCAGCTAAACATACGGTGACCGTTCACTACACGATTATCCCGGCCAGAAGAATTTAATTCAGAATAATAATAATAATATATTACCCTCAAAATGAAAAATGGCGTCTACAGTGATGCAAAATGAGACCTCGGTGCTAAAACGTGACGCCATGAAGTATGAAATGTCTTCACTATTTGGCTCCTGCTGGGTCGCTGTAGAAGCAGGAAACCGGGAGGAGCCTCGCTGCTGGGTGATGATGCAGAACTTTGAATGTGAGGGGATCGGACGGACTGACCTGCAGCCCCCGGTGCTCTACTGAGTGCTGAGTGCTGAGCTACTTTCCAGACGACTGCAGCTCTGCGGTCGCAGATATTATCACAGTTATTTTATTGCATGGTTATACCCACTGGGGACGGAAAAGAAGTCTGGTCTTGAGCCCAACTTTTGAATATTTTACCACAAGAGGGGGCCAGGATGATGCAACTCTCCATTACTCCCCAAAAAGAGAAGTCAAAGTTCAGGGACACCTCAAGCTCAAATGCTTATTTTCTTACTAGCAGTTTATTTTTGCTCATAAAGTGTTGTCATTGTGGGGCCCTCGTCCACTGGAAGCCCGTACAGTTACAGAGCAGTGGGGGGGTCCTCTTTCACCTGATTTGGATGTAAATGATATATATAAATATATATATATATATATCAGTATAAATCAGTGAGATCTCTGCCTTGTCCCCGTTTGATGATGTCAGAGGTCGATTGTGTGATTTCTCTTGCATCGGCTAAGTGACTGCGAGAGCCCCCAGTAATCCCTCTGATCAGGACGGGGCCGCTGGGGCCCAATGAAAGATGTAATAGGATCCCTCCATGTGTGCCCCCCCCCCCCCCCCCTCCACAGGGCCGGAGATTAACACGAGTGTCGTATTCGCCTCTTTGTCGCTAACGAGGCCCGAGCGCTCCTCCACACAAATGATTCACGGTTCTTTCTTCTTCACAGAATTTAAAGCATATTTTTAAATTGTCAGCATTGATATTTGAAGTTCTGATCGAGGCGAGCAGCGGCAGCGGCAGCGGCAGCGGGACCAGAGGCCGACTTCTTTCTCCAGGTCTGCCCTCCTGCCAGAGAGCGAAGCGCCTGGTGACGTCTGTGGAAACCAAACTGAACAACAGAAGACGGGGCGTTGCCGGACGGGCATCAAACCCCCCCCACACACACACACCACACACCACACACACACACACCCACCACACACACTGGTGTCACAGGGAGGGGGAGGGGTGGGGGGGGGAGTGCGCCATGTTTCAGATGCCACTTGTTTGAGCGGCCCCGGGCCCGAGGAGAAATAAAAACAAGCGCGGCGGCGAGTCGGCAGCCAACTGCCGCTGCCAGCGGCGCCGGAGCCGCTTCCACCGGCTTCTGAGTGGAAACCAAGTCTGCTGCAGCTTGGCAGACCCCCGGACCTTCAGAGTCAGTGTGCGTCTCCAGTGCTGGAGAGGCTTCAGAGGGAAGAGAAGCGCGCGGGTGTGTTTCTGGCATTGCGTACGTGAACGCACACACACACACACACACACATCCAGGAGTCAGCTGTCTGCTTCTCAGCTCATTAAACCAGAGCCCAGAGAGCGGACCCAAGAATTTAAATGAGAACCCCCCCCGCCCCCCCCGACCCTCACTCCCTTTGAAGTTTCACCCTTTTCGGCTCCACTTCTGGCCTCTAACAGGTACGGCACGCCCACCTCGTCCTTCTCGAGGAGTCACACCGGCAGATCGAGCCCCCCTTTCTGCCCCGGCTCCGACCTTGAGGTCGGGGCAACTTCAGCACCAGAAGCTTTAAACCCTGAAATCGTATATACGTGTAAATCCTACAACCCCCCCCCCTCCAAAGAGCTCTTTGCTCTTGTTTACCTCACCGCCACTACAGAATGGGTTTTAATGACCCTCGGGGCAACATAAACCTGTTCACACCCGCCGGCTGGACTCCGTCCGCTTCCTCGCCGGTTTTCCTCTGAAGGAAACAAGGAGGCTCCTCTTCCAGCTGCAGAAGTCATCGAGGACTCGAGTGAGCGCTCGGTCTCCAGCAGGAAGCTGGAATGTGGTCTTGGTGTCTTTGACTCACTGGATCCGAAGCGTCCGTCTGAGAATCTGCACCTCCATTTGACCTCCGACCCGACCTTCATTCATCCTTCTTTTACCGTTTGCCAATTCTTTTTATCTCTATGAAACTATCCACCCCCCCCCCCCCCCACACACACACAGCCCCCCCCCAGCCAGGCATCCTCCGTTGGCCCTCGCGCTCTGTATCAGCTTTTTGTCGGGGATTTTCCTCCTCAATCCCACAAATGAACAGAGGATAGATGCCTATTGTGCCCAATCAAAGCACTTCCTCCTGGGATAATCCCCCAATTTGAGCAGGAAGAAAAGCCCAGTGAAGTGGGGGTCCGGGGCGGGGGGCATATTATGCACTCTCATTTAGATTTCACTGAAAGAGACACAGACAGCGTCCTCACCCCCCTGGTTTGTGTTTATCTTTATTAACCTGGCGTTGCCGCCCTCTTGTTTACCACCTCGGAGGGGAAAAGCTTGCGGATGATTAACTCAGTGGCGGCGGGACCGCGAGCATCAGCCCAGATGTTCCAGTCGGCCCGCAACACAAAAGGCCCCGTGGTGGGGGGGGGCGTGAAGACTGAGCGAGTGTCATCTTGGTCATTCATGCTCGGATGATGAGGAGACGCCGTTGGATGGCTTCCATTGTCGCTGGAAGGTTGGAGATCACGTATCACTTTAAACCCGGTACATGTTCACGAAATCCTCCCGATCAATCATTCAAAAACCTTGAGATTCTATTCTCTGAAGCACCAACGACGAGACGCGACAAGCTGGAGGCGAGCCGAACGCTGACGGAGGATTTGCGGTTAACCAGATCTGTCAATCAAGCCCGGCGCCTGACAGCCCGGGAGGAAGATAGGAAGCAGGCGCAGGGTTCTCAGGTAGGAAAGGAGATCTTTATTTATGCAGCGAAGGTCCTCCAGACAGAGTCTAAAGCGGGCTATGAAATTATCCTAGGTCACACTTCTTCCGATAAAATAAACCAGGAAGAAGTGTGGCTATAAAACTATCAAAAACAAAATCACTCCTTCCGGAGGAAAAACAAAGAACTATGAAAGATTAATGTTGCATCTAACCTAGGAATACAAAACTTAAGCAAAACCAAAAACAACCTGCGTGGAGGTGAAGGCACTGGGCCGATCGAAGATCCTGAATAACAACAAAAAGGAACCTGTGACGTGGCAGAACGAGGTAGAACACATGGGTAATGACGAACACACTGGCACAGGACAAAGGGAGACGCAGACTATTAATACACATGGAGGGGAATGGGGAACAGGTGGACACAATCAGGAATCAGGGAAGACAATCAGACTGGTGACACATGAGGAAGGGTAAGTGACCTGAAACGAGAGGAGTTATTATTTCAAAATAAAACCGTAAATGACAAGACAAAATGCCCCACAGAGTAAAACAACAGACAATTTCACCGCGGTGTGACAGAACCCCCCCCTCTAGGACCGACACCTGACGGTCCAGGTAGCTCAGGGTGGTCTCTGTAAAAGTCCTGAATAAGTGAAGGGTCATCTATGTGGCGCCGCGGGACCCACTGTCTGTGCTCAGGACCGTATCCCTCCCAGTCCACTAAATACTGTTTACCCCTGCCTCTATTGCGTACGGCCAATAGTCTCTTGACTTTATAGAGTAAGCCTCCGTCGGCTGCTTCCAGTGGCGGCGGGGGCTCAGCGATAGGAACCATGGGGCTTTCCTTGGTGGGTTTGACCTGACTGACGTGGAATGTGGGGTACGCCCGAATTGACCTGGGCAAACGGAGACGGACGGCAGCGGGGCCAATTACTTTGGAAATGGGGAAGGGCCCAACGAACCGCGGTGCTAGTTTTTTGGAAGGGACTTTGAGGTGCAGATCCTTGGCTGATAACCAAACCCGTTGTCCCGGTTTGTATTCTGGTGCGGGACGGCGTCTTCGGTCGGCTGCCTTCTTTACTCTGTCCCCCTGTCTGATGAGCACTTGACGGGCGGCGGCCCAGATGCGATGACAGCGACGAACCAGGGCATGGGCGGAGGGAACTACAACTTCCTGCTCAGAGTAAAAAAATACAGGAGCCTCGTAACCGTATACACACTTGAAGGGTGAGAGACCTGTGGCAGAGGTGGGCAGCGTGTTGTGGGCATATTCCGCCCAGGCCAGATAGGAGCTCCACGCCGTCGGTCTTTGTGACACCAGGCATCGGAGGCTTGTCTCCAGCTGTTGGTTGAGACGTTCGGTCTGGCCGTTGGCCTCCGGGTGGTAACCTGAAGTCAGGCTGGCTGTGGCACCAATGAGCTGACAGAACTCCCTCCAGAACCGTGAGATGAACTGGGGCCCCCGGTCTGACACGATGTCCTTGGGAAATCCGTGAATTCTAAAGATGTGTTGCATCATGATTTGGGCAGTCTCTTTAGCTGAAGGTAGCTTAGGCAAGGCAATGTAATGTGTCATCTTGGAAAAGCGATCCACCACGGTTAAAATCGTGGTGTTACCTTTTGAAGCCGGGAGCCCCGTGATGAAGTCCATCGAAATGTTCGACCACGGCCTGGATGGGATGGGTAGGGGTTGCAGCAGTCCCATGGGTGCCCCGGTGGCCGTTTTGTTCCGAGCACAGACCGGACATGCGTCGACGTATTCCCGGACCCCTGATTCCATGGATGGCCACCAGAACCGCTGAGATATGGCGAACATTGTTCTCCGGACTCCTGGATGACAGGTGAGCAGCGAGGTGTGGGCCCACCGAATCACGTTTGGGCGCAATTCCACTGGAACAAACAAACAATGCTCTGGGCACCCACGAGGTGGAGGCGCCCCCCCATTCGCACGCTTCACCTCTTGTTCTATCGGCCAGGAAACTGTTCCAACCACACAGTTCTGTGGAAGGATGGGTTCTGGTTTTTTGGCCACTGGTTCCGGGTCGTAGATGCGTGACAGGGCATCTGGTTTAACATTCCGGGACCCCGGCCTGTAAGACAAGGTGAAGCAAAAGCGGTTGAAAAACAATGCCCACCTGGCCTGGCGTGAATTTAGTCTCTTCGCTTGTTTTATGTACTCGAGGTTCCTATGGTCTGTCCACACGATAAACGGATGTTGTGCCCCCTCCAGCCAATGTCTCCACTCCTCCAAGGCCACCTTGACCGCTAGCAGCTCCCGGTTGCCCACGTCATAATTCCGCTGTGCAGAGTTTAGTCGCCGGGACAAGAAGGCGCAGGGGTGCATCTTGTCATCGGCCGCTGACCGTTGCGATAAGACGGCCCCGATCCCCTCATTGGAAGCGTCAACCTCTACCACGAACTGGCGCTGTGGGTCTGGCAGAGTAAGGATGGGCGCCGAGGTGAAGCGACACTTGAGGTTCTGAAACGCCTCCTCTGCATCTGGGGACCAGTTGAACCGCACCTGGGGGGATGTCAGGGCGTGAAGGGGACCAGCTATCGCGCTGAAGCCTCTGATAAACCGCCTGTAAAAGTTAGCAAACCCCAGGAATTGCTGAACCTTCTTGCGGCTATCGGGCGTAGGCCACTCAGCCACCGCGCTTACTTTAGCCGGATCCATCTGGACTCTTCCAGGGGCTACAATAAAACCCAGGAAGGAGATGGTGTCGGCATGAAACTCACTCTTCTCTGCTTTCACATACAGGTGATTGCAGAGAAGACGTTCAAGGACTTGGTGTACATGGCGTTTGTGTGTGTCTAGATCTGGTGAGTAGATTAAAATGTCGTCGAGGTAAACATAAACAAAGTGGTCAAGAAAATCTCTGAGGACATCGTTAATCATGGCTTGGAATACGGCAGGAGCATTGGTGAGGCCGAAAGGCATGACTAAGTATTCGTAATGACCGCTCGGTGTATTGAACCCAGTCTTCCACTCGTCTCCCTCTCTAATTCGGACCAGATGGTACGCGTTGCGCAAGTCCAGTTTTGTGAAGACTGTGGCCTGCTGGAGCTGATCAAAAACAGAGGTCATCAAGGGAAGTGGGTAGCGATTCTTTATTGTGATGTTGTTAAGTGGACTATAGTCTATACATGGTCTCAAAGACCCATCCTTTTTTTTAACAAAAAAGAACCCGGCACCCGCAGGTGACGATGACGGCCGGATGAGCCCCGATTTCAGAGATGCATCAATGTACTCAGTCATCGCCTGACGTTCGGGTCCCGACACAGAATACAAGCGACCCTTAGGAATGGTGGAGCCGGGGATGAGCTCGATGGCGCAGTCATACGGTCGATGTGGAGGGAGAGACGTGGCCTTTGTTTTATTAAAGACCTCCTTGAGATGATGGTAGCAGGGGGGAACGGAGGTCAGATCTGGGTACTGGGGCTCTGTGACGGGGTGAGCAGAAACAGTGTTTATTAAAGTGGTGATGGGTCGGTGAGGCTTCTCCCGCAAACAATTCCCTTCACAGTCTTTTCCCCATCCCATGATCTTGCCCGTAGGCCAGTCTAAGTGGGGGTTGTGGCGAACAAGCCATGGGAATCCCAGTACTAGGGTGCTTGTCGGTGAGTGAAACAAAAAAAAATTCATCAGTTCTGTGTGATTGTCTATGGAAAGTACAGCAGACTCAGTGACATGTGTGATGGTGAATAATGCTTCCCCACTTAAAGCACTAGCCCTGATGGGACGTGCGAGAGTCTTTGTCTTTAACCCCAGTCTGTTTGCTAGTCCCCAGTCCATTAAGCTCTCGTCAGCCCCTGAGTCAATTAAAACATCCAACGTCATGACTGTGGTGTTGTGTTGTACCTTAATGGAGGTCAAAACCCGTGTCAATGAGCCTGGAGCCGTGGGTCGGTTGCCTAACCACGGCGTCTTGGCCGTACATGCGGCTACCAGGTGACCGAGCTCCCCGCAGTAGAAACACCGACCTTCCCTCAAACGGCGCTGCCGTTCTTCCGGGGTGAGCCGAGCACCACCCAGCTGCATAGGTTCGTCTCCGCCAACCGGGGAAGAAGACCGGCGCTGATCTGGTGGCGCCCGGCCGGGAGCCCACCCGGAGGGGGCGGGGTAGTGCTGCGAGCGATGTGGAGCGTCCAGGCGTTGTCCCTGGAGAGCCCTAAATTCCAGGAGCCGATTATCCGTTCGGATAGCGAGGGCGATGAGGGAGTCCAGGTCTGGAGGAAGGTCCAGAGGCAGCAATCGCTCTTGGATGGGCGCAGCCAATCCTTTAAGAAAGACGTCATAAAGCGCTGTGGTATTCCAGCCGCTCTGCACCGCCAAAGTCCTGAAGCGAATGGCGTAGTCACAGACGGATTCTCTTGTCTGCTTCAGCCCACTGAGCTCTCTTGCCCGTTCTCGCTCTGTTGTGACCGGATCAAAAGTTTTTCGGAGCCCTTCTTTAAAATCCTGAATGGAGTCGCAGATTGAGGATCCGCTTTCCCATTCTGCGACGGCCCACGCCTTCGCCCTTCCCGACAGGTGGGAGATTACGTAAGCCACCTTGGCTCGATCTGTGGGGAAGTGTTGAGGCGAGAGTTCAAAATGCATGTCGCAGTCTATGAGAAATGCCTTACATTGTCCATGGTCTCCCGTATATCGCTCGGGAGGTGCCAGCCGAACCCCAGTTCCTGCGTAGGGGAAGGTGGGAGGGGGCGAAGGTTCAGGTGCAGGAGGTGCCGGGTCCCTCCTCTCAGAACCTCTGAGAAGCTGCTGAAGCTGACCCGCGAGACCCCCTATCTGGTCAAAAACAGCAGCCTTGAAGTCCTCCTGACTACGGGCCAGGCCTCTGAGTCCCTGGCTCAGTGAAGTCATCTGCTCTTCCTGCTGGAAGAGACGCTCCCCCTGAGAGGCTAGGGCCTGCGCGAGAAGGTCCTCCCCTGCTGCTTCCATACTGGCCAGTGTGTACTGACAGCCCGGGAGGAAGATAGGAAGCAGGCGCAGGGTTCTCAGGTAGGAAAGGAGATCTTTATTTATGCAGCGAAGGTCCTCCAGACAGAGTCTAAAGCGGGCTATGAAATTATCCTAGGTCACACTTCTTCCGATAAAATAAACCAGGAAGAAGTGTGGCTATAAAACTATCAAAAACAAAATCACTCCTTCCGGAGGAAAAACAAAGAACTATGAAAGATTAATGTTGCATCTAACCTAGGAATACAAAACTTAAGCAAAACCAAAAACAACCTGCGTGGAGGTGAAGGCACTGGGCCGATCGAAGATCCTGAATAACAACAAAAAGGAACCTGTGACGTGGCAGAACGAGGTAGAACACATGGGTAATGACGAACACACTGGCACAGGACAAAGGGAGACGCAGACTATTAATACACATGGAGGGGAATGGGGAACAGGTGGACACAATCAGGAATCAGGGAAGACAATCAGACTGGTGACACATGAGGAAGGGTAAGTGACCTGAAACGAGAGGAGTTATTATTTCAAAATAAAACCGTAAATGACAAGACAAAATGCCCCACAGAGTAAAACAACAGACAATTTCACCGCGGTGTGACAGCGCCGTTGTTCCTCCGGTGGAAAGCTCGCCGTAAGAAGCGCTCAATGCGAAAGAACGATATCTGAGTAACGTAGATTTCTGTGATGCTCTTTGCGTATGGCCCAGTTAACTTTGTGTGACGTAGGGTCATATAGGGTCATAGAGGGTCATATAGGGTCATAGAGGGTCATATAGCTCGCTTTACACCAACTCTCTTGGCGCTGTCATTGGCTCGCATGGCTTCTCCTACCACAGCTATGCCGATGACACCCAACTAATTCTCTCCTTCCCTCACTCGGACACCCAGGTGGCGGCTCGGATCTCTGCCTGTCTGACTGACGTCTCTCAGTGGATGTCCGCCCACCATCTGAAAATCAACCCCGACAAGACTGAACTACTTCTCTTTCCCGGAAAAGATTTGCTTCCCCAGGACCTGACAGTCAACTTTGGAAACTCTGTGCTAACGCTCACTTTGACCGCTAAGAACCTCGGCGTCACACTCGACAGCCAACTCTCCCTGACTCCCAACATCACGCGACAACGCGATCCTGTAGATACTCGCTCTACAACATCAGGAGAATACGTCCCCTTCTCACTCAGAAGGCTGCCCAGGTACTGATTCAGGCTCTTGTCATCTCCCGCCGGGACTACTGCAACTCCCTCCTGGCTGGTCTCCCTGCCACCGCCATTCGACCTCTGCAGCTCATTCAGAATGCAGCAGCTCGACTGGTCTTCAACCTTCCGAAATTCTCCCACACTCCTCCACTCCTCCGCTCTCTTCACTGGCTACCGGTGGCCGCCCGCATCCAGTTCAAAACATTGGTGCTCACGTACCATGCTGTGAATGGATCGGGTCCAGCTTACATCCAGGACATGGTCAAACCCGACATCCCAACCCGCACTCTCTGCTCTGCATCTGCAAAACTACTCGTCCCTCCCTCACTGAGAGCAAAACACTCGACTAGGTCTCGACTCTTCGCTGTCCTTGCGCCGAAATGGTGGAACGCGCTCTCTGAAGACATCAGGACCGCAGAGAGCCTTCACATCTTCCGCCGCAAACTAAAGACACACCTCTTCAGACTCTACCTCGACTAAAGACTAACAAATTGTAGCA
>NW_027554952.1:0-39285 GCF_964276395.1 Gasterosteus aculeatus | reverse complement strand
GTGTCTCACTCCCCATCCCTGGAGGACAAAAGACAAAACATACTCTGTCATTTTAAAATCACATTATTTTGTGAAACTCAATTCTTTGACTTGACCGTTCACTTAAGCACCACCTTCAGGGACAATGACTGGGAGGTTGTGCGGTTCCTAAATAACACCCTCTCATTTAGAAATAATGGACGCATCAGTGTGCAGGTAGTACATCGTCCGCTGATTCCTGCTGTTCATTTGAAATCACCCTACGTTAACACACGTCTATAGCCACAGCATCTATCAGAATAAGAAAAGGTCGACATTGAAGACGTGTAGACACGCATTCATGAAGAACATTGCAACTGCAGGCAGCAATACTCTTGACGGCACTGTAATGTCGTCAGTGTAGTCGTTCAAAAAGGACACCGCATTGTATTCTAGCAGGTGTTGGTGTCTGACAAATGACCTTCAGAGAACTAGCCTTTTGCATCTGGTTCTTTCCATGCTGGGGAAACTGAATTACAGTAAACACAGAACGACAGCAGTCAATCAATAAATGTTATTGGATAAACTTTATAGGAAATCGGTGGATGAAGCTAAACAAATATTCCTGCCATGACAAAAACAAAGTCTGGGGATGATTATTTAAGGTCGCTGGAAAGCAATATAACCAGTAAAACAACCAGATATTGGTGACTGCAACACTTAGGAAGCAACACGTTTTACACACCTTACCACATTTATATTTGATAGTTGAGTTAATGAAAGTGGCAGGTTGAACCGTTTCCTCAGATGTCCTAAAGATGATTTAATTAAGTACAGTTTTCTTTAGATTTATCTTTAGGTTTTTGCATCTGTTATTTAAGCGTGTTGAGCTCCCACTTATAATACGGATATTGGCAGTATTACTGAATGTGGAGGAAATTAAACTGGCCTTCATATATATATATTGTATTTATATTAAGCCGGCTCAGCGTTTATACTAGATTGCATGAATAATTTTTCTTCAGATAGCCAATCTTAACATCCTTTTTTCCCTTTCTTTTCTTTTGTAACAATTCAAGATGCTTTATATGTAACATACTCTGATGAGTACAGAGGCAAACGTCGGATACCGTCAAAAGTCAGTTAACGGCAGAGTAAATTGAAGACGGGAATCTGGTAATCAAACAAAGATTAACAGCAAAGAGCCCACTGCACTCCTAAACTCTGTTTGGTCAAGTACTAAATACATGGTGTCTGATGCCTATCTTTTTGTCCAAGTATTCAATCCTTACCATGAGAGTCCTGGCTACATTGCAGCCCAGAGTCCCAGCCCCCAGTAGAAGACACTTAGTGGAGACCACCTTGTCCAGGTCCAGGGAAGGAACCAGCCTCCACCTCATCAGCTTCAGATTCAGGTCCACGGAAGACTCTGCAAGTCTGCAGACAGGCATCGGAGAGATGACTGAAGACACTCTTTGTTCACAGGGTGCAGACTTAGGGTGACAAAGTTGTTTTAAAGCCACAGATGGCACAGCATGCATCTCTGCAGTACTGCTGAAGACATTAGTCTTGACTGTGGAGGTGTAGAACATTTGTAAGAGCCCAAACTGGTCTCTTAACATAAAGCGCCAAATACGCCAATTGCAGTTTAATCATACTGACACAGTCCAGTTAG
The DNA here is from genome assembly GCF_964276395.1 of Gasterosteus aculeatus. NCBI lineage: Eukaryota > Metazoa > Chordata > Actinopteri > Perciformes > Gasterosteidae > Gasterosteus > Gasterosteus aculeatus. The sequence continues at coordinate 37,652 of NW_027554952.1, read as the reverse complement.
ACCCGTGCACTGTGTGTGTATTACCTTTTAGGGTCCATGCATTCACTGAGGTTGACCATCCTGGGTCCCATGGCCCCTTTAGGGTTCTTCTCCCAACCTACACTCTTGGGACAAGCTGTGAATGAAACACACCAACAGTGTGAAAGAAGCCTGAAATGCCTCATTACAAAAATGAGGTGTGGAAACGTTATCAGAAGACCGATGACACATTATAAGTGTCGATATTCACAAATTGCAGAAAGATTTGGGTTTATTTGTTCCAGTTTTGCTTTTGACATGTTTTGCCTTTGTTCCAACACAATGGAGGCAAAATGGGATTTCAGTTCTGAAAACCCATTTTGAAAATGTGATAGTTATGAATGTTTTGAGGGACAATGTCCAAGGTATTCTGAATAATAAGCAAACAAAATTGTTAACTTTTCTTATTGCAATTTCCTTCCTGATGAGAAAAAGTCAAGTAAGAATGGATGTCAAACAAAAGCGCATCAATTAGAAAAACCTGTTACGTTTCACAACACGACAAAAACACCACCAACCGTTATCTCTCTCTAGCACGTCATCTCCCCACAGGTATTAGCTAAGAGTTTTGCTACTTATTTGTGATAATTTGTTCTGATTCTAGTCAACTTCTGAATAATAGAATCACACAGTTAAATGAATACTGAAACGGAATGAGATTGCAAAAGGTTGGAGTAGCAGTATGAACCGATTTTTGTGGCCAACATCAGTGCGACGGGCAGGAGCAGCTTTTCGTAAGGGTGTTTTGGTGGAGAGTTGGACTCTATACCAGTATTATATTGTCTTGTTTTTTTCCTCAAATGAACACCATGAAACGCCCGCTGTGCTTCTTGTCCAGTTTTAGTCATGCTGCTAGGACACTGCTTCACAGCGTTTATTCTTCACTATTCAGCTTTGGCTGCTAGATCAACAAATGTCGCAGGGTATTAAAGAGCCAAAAAACAATGCAAATTGCATCGACACAAACAAAAGACGGTGTAGGTTCAATTTGATATCGGATCGGGAATGAGATATGTGAATTATCAATTATTATGACATTGAGGACTAAATCCCATTTCTGGTGACGATTGGGCCGACCTAGATTTATTTATCCTTTTCAAATAATACCAACTTTCTCCATACAGAACCAAACATAATTATCTAACACCATTTCAGTTGCATGAATTCGGTCAGTTTGTGCATGCAGAGGTTTACTGAGTAAACAAAAGACATCAAAACCATCACCCCCATTACCATCCTGCTATTACCATTTAAATGACTTTCACCCCGTATTCAACACACAGAAGGACTAATGAAGGAGCTGTGGGAGATTAGTTTCGGCATGAAAAGGAAGCAGAAATGATCGGTGGAAGCATTGACGGCTCAGTTACAATATATATGCACAGAACCACTGAGAACAACAAGAAAATGTGAACATACAGACGCAGCCATGACACATACCAACACGGGTAGATGCCATGCACCGTTATGTGGACGGACATGACCACACATAAAGGAACGGAAATTACCTGAGTTGAGTGGATGCTTGGGTAGTTTTATCTGGAGGACGACACTGTGCTGTATGGAGCGGCTTCCCTGCATCGTTCGGTCCCTGAAACACAGCACCTCCACCGTGTCCAGCTTGGAGCCCCTGGCACAAATACATAAACCAAAGGGAGACAACGCAAATCAACACACGCACATAGCATGTACAGATTGGAAGTGTGTCCTTGAGATAGAAGAATAAAAATAGGTGACTATTGAGATATGACGGATATAATTTTACATGGAATAAGCCGTCTCCCTCTCTAAAACAACAAACACAGAAGTGATCAAGCCCTAATATGGAACCAAATAACCACAGTCACATTACACAATCGACCTCTATTGATCCAACTGAGTTAGCAAGACATTGCGGCTACATTGTAACTCTGTAACAATTCTGAAATACAAGACAAGTGCCAGGAAAAACTCAAGTCTTTGGGGAAAACGACAACAGAAAATGACTGATTGCGTTTCTGAAATTCAGCACTTCAGAGGCGAACTGCGATTGCAGCGCTGAAAAGGGCAGCACCGTCGATATGGTAATAGAATCATATGCAGGAAAGATAAAAATCAATTTTCAAAAAGAATCCGTAACCCATCAGTTATCATCACGTCACTCTTCTGTTGTAAAATATTCTGCCACTCCAGCTTTATTAACCGACAACTCTGACTTTTAAAAAAACAAAAATAATTTTAAGTCTTGAGTTAAGTGCGGCTCGAGTAGAGAAGAGAGAGAAATATTTGTTCAGTTGAGCCGGTAAGTCATTTGTGTTCCCTTGTTCTTAGTCTGCATACTTACTCAAGTGCCGTCACTCTGTAAAGCAGATGAAAACACAACATTGGGAGATAATGTGGTAATAAAAACTGATCAAAACAAACGCTGTCACCGGATTGTAGGAAAACAGATTCATAATAACTACAAATTCTACCAGCATGCTTTAGAAGTTGTCTGCACTAATAGTTGATCATATTAGTGATTTGTAACTAAACGGCAAATATTTGATTCAAAGTGTTCATTTGATCAATGAGCCATACTCGGATTATGGTAAAAAAAGAATAGGATACAATAGCTGAAATAAACATTTTTGCGTTTAATGTTCCTGGGAAACATTCCCTAACCCTCGATTTAATCCCCAAGTAAGGGGCTGACCTTGTTAGGAACAGAAAATGATTTAAGGAAGACTTACTGTTTTGTTTCTGCAGTCCTAATAGTGCATCAACCTTTTCAAGTTGGCTGCTTATAGCTACAGTACAGGGCTTTGAATGCATTGCACAAGGTAAACTCTTGTTTGCTACATTATAGCCGACATGGGTATAACATTTCTGAGACGTCTGCAGAGTAAGTGACACGTTGTTAATCTTTCTTGAAAACCTTTCGATTCACTCAAGACATGGATTCTTAGGTTTATTACTGAGAATTTTATAAAAACAATTGGCACCAACTGGTGTGCTGAAATATTTCATTTGTAAATACATCTCCCTGCAAAGCACACACGTTTCCACATAACGCCCCCAGTTATGCAACAACCTGAGTCAGTACTTGAGTTTTTAACAGTAAAACACTGTGAGTATAACAAGCTATTTTAAATTACAACACACGTGTCTCATCCGCTCTTTACTTGTAGACATGAACTAGATTTGATACAATTCCCTCCTACTGGATCAATTATCGATGGTAACATAAAGTATGCGACAAATACAGCATTGTAGCTTAATTCTTTGTACACTACGTTTTAGGAGCTGTGTGTTTACGCAAGAGGGCCAATGGTGTGTACACACAGCAGCTGCTATGTGGTGCATGTGTCATGAATGGGAAAGGAATGGCTTAACAAGGCACTCCATTGACGGCCATTTGAGTGTAGCAATTGCATGATATGATCCACACGCACCGTCATTTTGAATAATTTGAGTATTATTGGAAATCCTCAGTGTCCGCTACAATGTGGGGGAAACATTGTAGTGCAAAGCGATTTGGGCAAAAGGGACCATGTTATAAACCTTGAGTAAACACTGACAACACCACTGTTGCTAAGCAACACCTAGACAGATGTTTTTCCCTTCTCGTATGACCGGCTTCCTACACTTCAGATTCAGGAAATTAAGTAAGCAGAGATTTCCTGTCTTCTGCTGCGTGGCGTGGGGCCCAAGTTCAGTAGTCAGCCATCTCTTTACAAGCAAATTCTCACTCAAGCAACACGCGCACACGCACACGCACACACACACACACACACACACACACACACACACACACACACACACACTTACCATTGGCTGGCTAAAAGGACCAGTAGATTTCTCAGAGGCCAGCCCGGATGTTGGGAAAGAGTACACGGATCATAGACGCCCACAGTAACCTAGAAGAGAGTGTGTGTGTGTTGATTGTGACTGTCATAAAAATAATGATAATAGAAAATGATCTGACAGAGATGAGTAAGGAGGAGTAGAGTACAGTACTTTTTGTACTATACAATCCTACAATAGCGCTCAGGAAATAAAACCTCCATACATTGTATGGGACTCTATCAAACTGCTCTCACAGAAACATGTTTAATCAATTGTATTAAGAGATCTGATTTCTTTTTAAACAAACTGGACTAGTACCTTCTTTGTATCAGTGAAGAACGCGTCCCAGTCCTCAAGCGATGCCATCTCAACGGTGTCAGCTGTGTACTTCATTATGAAGTAAGGCTCAGCAGTGGTCCCTCTTTTGATACACAGGTTGTCATAGGCCTCCTGCAGGGCTGTGATCTAAGACAGAAATAATTGGGATTCAGTAACGATTATAGAAAGCTCTGTGAATTGCACCATATTTCACAAACAGAGGGAGGGAGGGAGATTATATATATATATATATATATATATGAGAGTGAGAGAAAGATATTTTAAAGGGTAATCATTAATAATATCTATTCACCCATACATTTAGCTGACCCGTAACATACATTGTAATAACCTGTAATGTGCTATTTTATACATACGTAGAGGCCAGTAAGTATTTACAGTAAGTATAATCTGGTATGGACGAACGAATATAATGCTAATGCTAATTACAAGGATAAATATTTCTGTATGAATTGTTTTATTTATGAACACCGTAAATGTTTAGTTTGTCTCCTCATATACACGCTCCCAGTTGGCATCACACGGTTCAGGAATCATTCCGATTCTTTCCTAATGAGGCTTTTTCGCACCAGGAATCCCTTGACCGTAGAAACAAGAATTCACCTCACTCAATTATACTATTCTACAACGTAGCGCGCATTTGACCAAATGGACATATTCAAATGTTGCGGTTGGGAGCTGCATCCATCTCATTATCAATGAGGTTAGGAATGTTAAAACGATGGCAGGACAGAGGAAACATAAATGGCAAACAGTATTTCCACCAGAAATTTTATGTATAGAATTTGTAATGACCATCGACATTGTAGGGGAGCAAACCTGTTTTGCTGAGAAAACTTTCTCTAGGGCAGAGGGCGGTTGGATAATCTTTATTCCCTCTGGGAAGCACAGTGCAGGGAAGCAGAACCAGTAGTAGAAATTGTACTTCTTCAAATCCTGAAAATGGATGTAAAAAAATGTCAGAAATAAAGGGAGAGAAATCGAAAGACACTTAAACGTTGACATCATTACTTACTATACTAAACACTAACGCATTTCAAATATGTTGTTTATACGTACTGCAAAAGTCAGCAGAATGAATTTGCAGAGGATGGATGGGTCCTTTAATGCAGCTCCAGACTGTATAGCATCCCATATCTACAAAGCAACAGGAGAGGACAAATCCCATTCATTAGATCACTTAATCCGCAAGTGCACATGTTTTTTCATTAAAGTAATTCCCAACCATGCGTCTTACATGAATATGTGTGTATACGTGTGACAGAAGTGTTTCCTATTGTATCTATTTTACCTCCTTGGCCTCCTTCTCCAGCAGAGCCTTCTTATCGGTGGTCTTAAAGGCATCAAGAGTGTTGGTGTTATAAAGTGTTCCGGTAGCTGGACAGCAACGGGCTGGTGTCGGTCCATCGCTGACAACAAAACATATCATACTTTTATATAAAAATTGTACTTATTGACTGTTGATTTGTTTATTTTCAAGGTGCAACAATTTGTTTTATTGAAGGCTTTCAAATAACATGAAAGGGAGAGGTGATCCCCATAAAAACAGACCTAGCTGATACACCTTTATGAAATACAACAAAGAGTACTTCATAAAAATAAAAACTTTAATCAACTTAATTGTTTATTGTTCTAAAAGACTACTCAATCAATTGGAGAGGTTTATTGTCTGTTGTTGGTTGAAAAACATTATATAAATATATATTATTATTTTAAACTAAATAACATGAGGAGAAGATACAGCAGATGTGTTTTCTACAGGCAATATAATGCATTAAACTTACACTTCAAATGCACTGAACTCCAACGTCAGGCGAGTTGGCAAACCAAGTGGGTCACCTATCAAATAAAATGTGTTTTAACATCGCAACAAATTGGCCTTCACCGTTTTCATATCCAGTATGGGAGAATGCATACATTTGTATCATAAAACACCTAGAATTGTCAAAAGACAAGAAAAAAACAATAACATCAACTATATATACAGTCATTGTTATAATGATACCATCTGATCTCACCACTCACCGTTGTAGTAATATCCTTTAATAGATTTGGCGCTTTCATCCAATCTGTAGTCATTGAGTTTCTTCTGAGTGAGCTGATGCCAGAAGCCTGCTTCCAGAGCACTGCTGAAGGGAGCAAACTGCAGCTTGAGGTCTGGAGGGGAAGACGCTGCTTCACTTTTGTCAGATGCCATCACAAATTCACTTACGGGATGCGCTGCCAAGAACTGGAAGTTGGAGGTTATTGAGACAAAACAGTGAGTCAGTTCACCAATAAATGCATTGGTATACCACAAAACAAATATGATTATGGGAAATTGAGCCTACTAGCATGCATATCTAAACATCTGAAACGGTCTCTGGCAAAACAAAATAACCTTCCACAAAAACGTTAAGATATAAAGTGTAGTGTGTTGTACAAATTACAAAGCATTTTGAAGTTATGATTTGGAGCAAAGTAAATTAAAGCGACTTGATTTGACAAACTGTATAATAACACAAGTCAACCCTTAGCATGGCTATTTTTATACGGTAGATATGCTGGTGCATTTATTTAGGCTTTGTGGTAACTAGTGGTCATTTATTACCGTTACGAAATAAATTAGTAAGAAATCAATCGAATAATGTGTATATATATATATATATATATATATATATATATATATTGAATAATGGGGATACAGTAAGGGCATCAAATTGTTTTTCATTTGGATTACATTTGTTTCCAACGTGTATATGAACGAAACACGGATTGCTAATTTTATGTCATTTGGAATATTTCTTAGTTGCGAATTAGTACCAAAACTTCAAACCCTGAAATACTTTAAGGGTCTCCTTTAGGACTTTTGAAGTTAATTTAGAAGTCGACGTACGTTCACAATCATTGCTCACTTGATGAGGGCTTTAACACTTTTAACGCAGACCACACAGTGGAAGCAGAAGCTCGGAAAGTTTAACTGCCCTTTCAAACACGACTCGCTTCTCCGACGAAATTATTCACAACATCACTATGTAGCTGTATTTCAACCCAAGTTATAGCTGGTACACCGTTAACACACGTTGATCCGTCAAACTGTAACAGCCTGAGATTTGCACATGGATGCAAATGGGTTTGTGGACTTACCAGAAATCCTCACTTCCTGGTCTAGTGAGTCATGTGATTGCGGGATTTGTCAACACAGCAATGCATTGTGGGTAAATAGCTAGCCACTTTAGCTTAGAAGCTAAAGAACTGAATCTCTTATGGTGCAAGGAACAGTGAGTAAAATATAAGGAACCAAAATAAAAGCAAGAACAAGCAAACGACAAAGAATGACAAAACTGACAAAAACTTGTACGTGCCGTTTCTTTTCATGTCGGATTGAACAGATTTGTAGAGTTGTTCGGGCTAGCAAGAAGTGAGTAGCGCCGTCCGTGTCAGTTTGTAAACGGTAACGTTACACCCAAAAAACCGGTTTAGTGAGGTTAACGTTACGTCACAAACGAAACATTATTGTATTCAAACAGGAAGAAGTGCACATTGTCGGCAATAAAGGAAAAGCAGCTAACGTCACGAGCTCATATTCATCCCAATGGTTACCTGAAAATGAGCGTTGCCTGGACACCGGGGAATTACTTAGGGGCCGTCTATAAACTACACTAGTGCTTAAAAAAATGAGTCCTTAAAACAGTCTTTGATTGAACAGAAGTTGATACATGAATACATGAGCATTCATTGTTGCTCATTTAAGAAGTCGTTTTTGGTTGAAGAATATTTTATTGCACATTTTTGTTATTGTTGGATTAAGTTTGGACACACTTGTTAATCAATTGAATGAGACGGTGTGTCCAAACGTTTTGACTGTACTGTATAGTGGGGATTATTTTTCCACATTATGAAAAACAGCTTTATAAAAAAAAATGATGTATACAAAATGCATGGCAAGACATAATAAAATATGTGTAAAACGTACAAGTTACAAGACGATATTGTTCATTCTTCATCCCACACTGTGGTCCTCCTTCATAATATAACAACCATTTTGAGAAAAGACTCCATTAATCTAAATTACCATTGACATTTTGGTGACGATTATTTCAAACATGAATTGTTTTTGAATTGGAATTTAAAAAAATAAAAATGTAACAACGAATATAAATTGAAAATGTGGAATTATGGACTATTGTTGTGAAATGAGAGAGTAAACTGCTTAGACATTTTAGATTACAATCGATGGCCTCAAAGGCTAGAGAGACAAGTGAAGACGGAGAGAGAGATAGATAGAGAATTGAGGTTACTATTGTATGGTATAAAGAGGAAAAAATAATACCAGAGCTTGATCCCTTATTCCCCCTGCTTATTATTCCATGCATTTTAGAGTTTTCAATTTCATAGCAGAAGAGATTGTGACTTGCAGCTTTTCTGCAGTGTAACACACACGTGCTAGAAATTCTCCTTTGTATAATGTTGATACTAGTATGTAAATGCTACTATAGTCATCGGCAATATTCTGTCCCCGGCAGGATTGTGTCTTTCAATTGTCATCTCCTTATTCATCACTGACGACTTATCACGCCTGCATCTGAAACATCATGTTTTTTTACTGAATACCACCCGACACTGGCTCCATGTTTTGGACTGAGGTATGCTGTGGAGATGACAGAGTGCAATCACACTTCTTCCAGCTCGGTTCCATCCCCCTCCGTGTTGTTTCATTTGGCTAAGCGGTGACTCAGAACCCGTCTGTGTTCACTGGACACAGGAAACGCGGGTCTCTAGATGGTTTTGCACTCATTGTATTTTACAGTGAAACACAGAAATCAACTGATCACAAACTTTTGGAAAATCGGAGCACTGATTCCACAGTGGTTGCGTGTTAATTGTGGAAGCCTTTGACTTTGTTTTGCAGGCGTAATAGTACAGTGATGCTTAAAATTCAGAGCCTGATGGATAAACTGTGATGTTCTTTTCTAAATATGTGTTTAATACAAATATACTTAGATGAGCTTCAAACTAATGATGGGTTTTCCACTGCATTGTGAAATAATAATTGGTGTTCAATGGCTCATTACACAGTGGGTGTGTTGGGAAAACTTAAAAAATGTTCTGTCTTACTAGTCACAGGGGTTGAGGGAATATTACTGTAGAACGCCGTACAACGTGTGACCTCCCAGCAGAGAAGCCTTGATGAGTCACTGGTGTGTGTTATCTCAACTAAACAGCAACGCAGAAATTGGAGAAGCCTTCATGCAGGTCTTGTGTATATGTCGTAAATTCGGAGACTACGATTCACACCATCAACCTTGGTGCATAACTTGTCATCTAAACTATAATTCGGAGGCTGATACACAGTTCTCTGAGAAGCAACTTCACGCATGACTTGTATGTGTCAACGCTGCTCCTAAATATATATATATATATCAAATAAACAAGTTGTCTTAACAGCTCAGTCAACACTTTAATTTATTTTTCCTGGACTGAAGTTAAAGGGACAACTAATGTTCAATATAATGGTCTAATGATGAGAAAAACAAAGGAACAAATGCATGTTTGTAAAATGTTTGATTTATTGTATCATGATACATATCTTTTTATGTACATTGATGATGCAAAAATAAATAAAATAAAATCCGATTTTCTTTAAAATACATTCAAAAATGTTTTCCTCAGCTCTGGACCAGAGCCAATATAAAGCCATATTCCTCTTAACGAGGGTGAAAGATCACATTCTTTTGAATTTATAGGTCTCTGGTCTGACTTAACACACGCAAAATAAATAACATTTAAGTCAGACCTTTTCCTCAACTGCTGCCATGAGTTTGAATCGGAGGGCAGTAAGTTACAAAAATATGAATTTTAGAAAAAACAATAAAGTAACTGATGTTCAAATTGCAGTCATAGTTTTATCTATAATTGAACCGCCCATCTCTGCGAGGGTGCTAAAGACCAACAATCACTGCAACAGGTGTTCCTTTCTTATCGGTGAACATGCGCAACATTTAGAACCCTATGATTTGGTTCCTCAAGGCTCTGCCTGTCAAAAATGGATGTTAAGTATATTTTTGAAGACTCGTTTGAAGTTTCCGTTGCAGAGCGGGTAAATGAAAGGGTTGAGAGTGGAGTTCATGTAACCTAACCATATGGTGAACATGTGAAGGTCGTGGTGCACGCACTCTCTGCAGAACGCCGTGACCATGAAAGTTATGAAATATGGTATCCAGCACAACAAGAAAGCGGCGATTATAAAGCCCAGCTGCTTGGCTGCTTTGTGCTCTTTACGTATCCTGAGGCTTTGGATGCGCTGACACGATTGGTCGATAAACCTTTGCCACGTCTGTCTCAGAGCCCCAGGGTTAGCTGGGGTGAGTTTGGCCTCTTCGACCTCTTCCCCAGTCCAGGGCAGAGCCTGGCTGGTTTCACAGTTGTTGTAGAGCACGGAAGTGTACCTCTGCATGTCTGAAACCTGACTGACATCACAGACGCCGCTCACCGACTTTGGCATTGTGACGTGACATTGGTTTAAAGATGCTTGAAGTTTGTTCTCGTTATTCCCCTCAGAGCCAATGACGTCCGGTGGGACCGTAGACCGACTCGGGGGAGTCTCAACGTCTGGCTGTTTCTCCTCGGGAGACGATGAACTTTTGACCTTCTTTTTAATTCTGATTCGTTTTGTTGTCAAGGCTAGCAATGAACTCTGCTGGCACTTGACACCAATTTTCCTGTGAGATCTGGATGAAGCCGTTTTAGATTTATTGGGATCCTCGAGAGAATATGGCTGCTCTAATGTGTTCTTGTCCAACAAGCGTATTTTTTTAGAAAGTTTTATAGGAACTTCAAAATCCCTCTTAGGTGATTTGGAGTAATTTTTTAATGCCGTTGGGGCATTTGGTCCAATCTCATTCTCCCCAAATGAGTCTGTGGGATGAATGATCCTCTCCCTGTCCCTCAGATGTTGCCTCACTGCTAAGTAGATGTGCGTGTAGAACCACAGCATCAAAATTGAGGGTACATAGAAGTTGAAGACAGCAGTAATAACCTTAAACCACGTGACAAAGCGGAAATCAGTGTCACACTTGTTTTCCTCCTCGGGTTTAAGGTCTACATGAGTGAAAGACCTCCACCCTAAAATTGGAATAATCCACATCATTGACAGCAGCCAGGCTCCAGAAATCATCACACTGGCTTTACCCCGGGTCCGATACTTTAGGTACTTAAGCGGCTGTCTGACGGAGCGGTATCGATCCAAACACAGGATAAACAAGCTAAATATGGAGGCCGTGCTCGCCACGTAGTCCATGATGAGCCAAAATTGGCAGACGAGCCGTCCCAGTTTCCACTCGTCCTCCAACAAATACACCAGGTTGAGAGGCATGACCGTGGCGCCGACAATCAGATCGGCCACGGACAGGCTGACGATGTAGAGGTTCCCGACGGTGTGGAGGCTTTTCTCCCTCTTCACAGCGTAGAGGACGAGCAGGTTCATCATGACCGTGAGGAGGGAGAGGAGTCCCAGACAGACCCCGAGCAGGACGCTATGGAAGCGGCCGTGGAGGGTCAGCGTGTGATTGCTCCTCGGGGAGTCAGCATTGAGGAGGTCACTCCAGCCGTTGATGCTGAGGTTGATGGAGGTGCTGGCGTTGAGGTGAGGAGGGTCTGAGGAAGGTGACAGACCAGATTCCATCATGGAAGGTGCAAAGGTCACCTCTATATCCACTCACATCATGGACAGGCCACCTTCGACTGTCGATCAAAACTAGTGTGAAGCACGGTGTTTGAACGAGGTGTATTTAGAAGGTTTGGACCCAAAACTTGCACAAATAACAACCAATGAGCCTTAATGTTACACAAGTAATCCTTGAACCCTGCAAAAGGCGTTCATCCATGTTCGCTTGATTGGTGTTCTTAAAAAAAATCCAAACGGTTAACACCTGGAAATCAAAAGAAAAGAGAGTTCAAAATGAGTTCCCTAGTTTTTGCCCTTAAATTTACTCGAAAGGGACTTTTACTTGTAATCTTTACTTAAAAGTCTGACCTTTGCTGGGCAGAATAACTCTAGTTCAGTTCAACATCTATTCACATTCATCAGCAAAAGTTCAATCTATTTCTGTCCTCCCCTTAAATCTGAGTGACACATTTGATTGGAGTTTTTTTTAACATGAAAACTTTTTGTCTATGTAGCTTCTGGATGTTCATATGAGGAAGAAAGATGTAACTCTGGTGTTGGAGGAAGTATCAGAGCTTTCGCTTAAGATAAACCACGATGCATAAATTCAATATCCTGCTGAAGTAAAAGTACATGTATTATTAGCAATATTTACATAAAGCACCAATAACAACTAAACGTACTCATTATACAGACAAACAAATGCCTTTTATAGCTGATATAACACACAAGATATGTTTTAGTACATTTATATACACATACACACCATATATCTTTTCCTAATCATTTCACTTTCTTGGATCGGATCCTTCTTGCTCTTTTGCTGTCCATCTGGCTTTCTTTAACACTCACCCAAAGCGGAGGGTGACAAATTACGTCAATGACAAAGCGGTTGACAAAGTGAAAAGAAGCAATAAAATTCTGCTCGTGTTTCCTGACAGAATAATTCTTTTTAGATGTTTGAATCGGCATAGCAGCTGGACGCATCCTATGAAATTCAATATGCTGCTGGAATTCTCAGCTTGGGGTATTGATTTTTTGAAGAGAATACTGAAAGAAGCTCGTTGCCATGGAGGCCGGCTGGCGTTTCTATATTTGTAATGAATCTGTGAAATTGAAATATGCATTCAACCCCTTTTTTATACTCAGGCCCGAGTATAAAACATTGCATTTTATTATTTAATAACATAATATAACAATATAATTATTATTGTCTTTTATTACATAAGTGTATTACATAACTATTGTTTTGCTAATAAACCATTTATATTGACACACTACTTAAAAAACAACAAAAATAACTCATAGGAAGTTTAGGAATATTGACGAGAGATTTTTACTCAAGAAAAAATGTAAATATCAAAACATAACAAATCAAGTTGCTGAGAGAGAAAGAATAAAGCAAGTTGTGTAGCTTATTGATTATGGAGATTTCCTGTAGAAACACCTGCCTCCTTCCCATCACTTTATTCTCGTATTGATGCAGTGAAACTGACGATATTTTCTGTCTGTATCTCTGTACTTCGGTGCCTGCTTAGTCACAGAAGACTACTAGTAGGAGCCAGAAGATAAAATATTAAGATCACAAGTGTTCAGTTCTTAGTGGGGGGTGGGCTAAACGCCTCGTGTTTTTAGCAGAGCATTCGCAGAAAATGATTCATTTTAATTCATTCTCGCTTTATGCCACATTTGATACAATTTAAGTGAAAGGGAAAAACTAAAACATGTGATTCACATTAGAAACGTTGAACTCAGCCAATCAGTCACTTAAATTCACCTCCTGGGGGTCTGAATCTGAGCTTCCAGAGCTTTTCTCGTTCCAGTCCTCTGTTTGTATAATACCTGCCAACGCAAATATTTAGGAAGCACCGAACTCGGAAGGAATAACAACGCTTCTAAAGGACTAAAAAAAACACCAGCCGAGAACCACTGCGCGCTTTCTTTATTTGAGCGGATATTTGTCCAACGCTAATTGTCCAATTAGATTATCTGTAATGACCGCTGCTTATCTTAATGCATCACTAAAGAGCCTGGGCACCGATTCATCTCTCGCTGTAATGAGACCCGACGGAGCCGGTATTCCTCCGGATGAATAACATGAGTCTCGACCACCTGTTGAGCGCACACATGAAAACTTTTCAGCTCTCGGCGCGACCCGCAAAAAGAATAGCTTATTCAGTCAAAGTTGGATAAGGACGTCGGCAGTTTATTGGTTAATGCGATGCTGTGCAGAGTTTCTGTACTTACCAATCATATACATACAGTTCCAGCAACGTCCGTTTAATATATTCTCCTCTTCAGCTGGTATTCCGGGTCATAATCACAAAACGTGCGAAGGACAGGGCTTGAAATTGAACAGATGACGTCAGCAACACTCTCTCGCTCTCTCTGTCTCCCTGTCTCTCTGTCTCTGTCTCTCTCCCCACCTCTCTGTCTCTCTGTCTCTTTCTTCACCTCTCTCTCTCCCTCTCTGTCTCACCCTCCCTCTCTCCCACTCTCTCTCTCTCTCTCTCTCTCTCTCTCTCTCTCTCTCTCTCTCTCTCTCTCTCTATGGACTTTGGAGTGCCCATGACGTCACGCTGTACAGCTACAGCCCTAAAATGATCTCGTTCTTGGAGTAGGTCTTCTGTGATTGTGCCTCCCGTTACGGCTGGTGTATGATTCACCACATGCTGTGAGCACGGGGGCTCAGGTGCAACAAGAGGCCTTTAAAAAAATCCTCCAATACTGATATCTGTCAGTAAATGTTTGTACTTACAGCTGGGGCATCTCATGGAAAGCTGGGAGAGAGTTGAGTGTGGGAGCTGTATAGGGACGACTAAGGACTGCAACGCCCAAGGGACCATGGCAACATCTTCCTCCAATCACAACATTCAAGCTATTCAAGGATGAAACGGAGCACAAAGTGTGCCAATCAAGTACCAGTTGTCTTTGTGGTGTTTATTTAAAGTCCAGAACACAGCATTGTTAGAGTCATCAAGTTCACTCAGCACGGCAGACGATAAAGCATTGAGACAATACAGCGATTTGGCTCACCGGCTGTCATAGGGCAGCATGTCCTCCCACGTAAGCGTCTCACCGTCTGCAGTATGTGGATTCACGCACTTAGAGATGACTGTTTATCTTAGGTGCATGCATGCCCTCCGCCTGTTTAGAACTTCAGTCCCATAGCTCATCTTTAAAAAAGAGGATCAGACAAGGAAATGAAATATCAGTGAATAAAACATAACATGTGTATTTCATGTTTCCAGGTAGAGATGCTAAACTAGTGGAGAGAGTGTAAGTTTTGATAGGGAAGGGTTGTTGTACTGATAACAGTTTGCACTGTTGCTTGTTATAAAGGTTTATTACTACAGTTGATGATTAAGAAGCTATATAATTATATAAGTGTCAGCGGTTTCTTTTATCCTCAACATGGCACCGAACAAAAGACATAACTGTTGAACAAAGGGCCTCTGGAGGATGTTTTGTCTGAGCTACATCTACAAACTCACAAAGGAAATGTGCTTTCACAAGAAGAGCTCTGACAAAATATCAAGCATGTCTGATAACATCTCGCGCTGCATTGGGTTGGGGTTGACGAGGCTCACGGTGACGCTGCCAATGGGCCGATTCTGGGAATTCTCCGGGCCTTGATGTTGGGACGTGTTGTGAAACAACTACTTGGTCAAAATGAATGTGAACCAGCTGATCGAGGCAACTGTGGGGTGAAGTTCACACGGTCAGAATGCTTGATTATTTTTATTGCAAAACACATTCACGATAAGATGCCCGGAGAAACACACAGTTTACGAGAGGTCACATTATACCGTCTTTGGGTATTTGATGCTGCTCTGGCAATAGTTAATATGTAGACAAAGCTCCACTACTTAGCAGAGCAAGAGATTCATCATTTGTGTAGTTCTCAACATGAAATCAAACTCAAAAGTGAACAACCTCACACACACAAGTGCTATTGCCTGAGGATATTTAATGCATGGTATTTATTCAATATGCTTTGTAATTTCAAACATCACATGAAAGGATAATATTTGAGCTCACTGAGCACCATGAAAATAAAAAAGATTATACATATGGTTTAATGTTTGTATCAGCTGGTCTCGTTAAAACGTTGCATGTATATCGGATATTGAGTTTCTGTTAACATATCGTCCAACCTAAGTTTTTACTGCCTTGATGACACCAGGACTGCAGAGAGCCTTCACATCTTCTGCCGCAAACTAAAGACACACCTCTTCAGACTTTGTCCCGACTAAAAGACTAACAAATTGTAGCACTTAAAATTGTACTTATAATGGAACTTATCTATAGCAAATTGTAAATATGCTTATTTGATGAAATTGCACTTTCTTGTTTCTTGCTCTTCTAAGTTTGTATCACTATGGTTGAATGCACTTATTGTAAGTCGCTTTGGATAAAAGTGTCAGCTAAATTACATCTAATGTCATGACACCACAACTTATTAATAATGTTCAGATTTGTTATCCTCCAATAAGTAAAGTGAGTGCACAACTCAGTATTGTCTTTCAAGTATTTTCTTTTAATCTATATTTCTATTTATGCTGTAATTAAGTTTCCATATTCAAATTTAAATTGTGGCAACTGTTTTTGTGAATTGAGTTGAACATGAAGCAACAGGAACCTCATCATAAATCCTGCATCGGAACTGTTACTCAATAAGATTAAGAAAAAATGGCAACAAATAATAAAAATACATTGTCAGGGTCAGCCAAATTCCCACTTCGGGAGTCTAAAGTTGGGCAATTCTAGCAAACCCCAAAAGTGACTCTGCCTTTAGCTTGAGAATAAGCCAACATTCAAGTTGTGCTGTGAAGGCAGCACGTCACCAGCCCACCAGCAGCCGCCGTCAGACAGCCAGACACCTGACCTGCAATAACGGCTCTGGGTCACGGTTACCTGCACAAAACATGTAGTGTGAGCTCTAGTGAAAATGAAAATTTAGACCTGTTGAATGACAAATGTCTGGCGAAGACGTGCGACAGAAAACCCGAAGGATTCATTTACGTTTTCCTTTGTCCCATCTCCTGCCGAGGATGCAGGAGAGTTTTATTGATTAGTTCATTATGTTCATGTCAGTCTTCGAAGCACTCACAAAATTATTTTTGGATTACTGGAGTGGAAGAATGGATCAAGCGTTACCACCATCGCTGCTCTCTCCTCCATGAAAAGCTGCTGGTGAAGAGGTAAAGTAAGGAAGCGAGAAAGGCAAGGAGGGAGGGAGCGTCTAGCGAGAGCAGATTAAGGGCAAAGTCAAAGGGAGAAAAGATTAAACAGACAAAAAGGGTTAAAAAAAAGGCTGAAATGTGCATGTGAGTGATTGTTATGATGAGGACAAAACACCAAGGTAATGATAACCTAAATTTAAAACAGTATAAGGCTTTATCAATATGTATATTCTATAATTCATCCAAAATCAGTTTAAAATGATGTATAAGTAAGTACAAATCTGAACAGACAAACTGAGTAGAGATAGTTATCTGATTAGTTCATGATTAGTGTGTATCTGCGCACACGATGTTGTTGTAGTAGCTGTGCACGCACAGTGAACGTTGATGTGAGAATGTGTGTATGTGATTGAGCGGGTTAGAGGTCTTCCTAATTTCATTAAGACCAATCTGCATCAGAGCCCATAATAGCACATAATTACAGAGCGCAGGGGAATAAACAGACCAGTTACAGTTGAGCCAGAGGCTTCTAATGGGAGTACTGGTCACAGACATCACTATTATTATTCATGCTTTAATTTATTCCACCCAAACCCTTCCGAAACTGAATATGTATGTTCCTCTCAGACAGGATTTGACTGTCAACATTGGTCGTGAGTATCTACATGCTTTGAACTTTTTCATTTTCTCTCAGACTAAAACCAATCTCACAAGTGGCTGTTGTGGCTCCTTTCTACAGCAACGCCTGAAAAAAAAGGAAAAACACGTGGGACCATTTCTAAGTCAACGGTGACATCTGCTGGCTCGGTCTGTAGCTGCTAAAATGTTACATAACAGAGGCAAAAGGGGCTATCGTCTCGAGTGTGGCAATATGTGGGGGATTTACGAGCTCACAAAACAAATCAAAGCTCCCTCGTAGTTCCTGGAATCAGCCCCACCTTCAGTAGAGCCTTTATAAACTCAAACATCAATATTTATCATCAGCCTCTTTCAGATGAGCCGAAAGGTGAACCTTAATAACAGCAAGTGAGTAGACTCCTTGACCTCATTTAAGAATATGCGCAAGCAGAAGGTGATGTCGACCTTTATTTCATCCATTCTCCTGTTTTTATCCTTTACTCCTCTTCATTTGCTCTTCCTCTCTTCTTCTGTTTTCTATTGATAATTTCAACACGTCCTTACTTCTTAACGATGAGAGACAACGGCAACGCTGATGGTATTGTTGTGACCTTGTGAGTCTGTATGTGTGTCGTCACGGTAATAAGTGGTACTAGAGACAGATCACAAGCGTGGAACATTCACAAACAAAAAGTTAACAGGTGTGTGGTTGAAAATAGTAGGGAAGGGCCCATTGGCTCGAACAATTTATGCCATCGGTCAGATTTAGCATTGAGGCTGGCGTGATCTCATCACAAGAACGTCTCTGGATTCATTCAAATTACACATTGTCATCCTGTTTCCGCCGGTGTGCAACCAATCCCACATTCTTGCATTGTTCTTTTTTACATGTAAGAAATGAATACTTTCTTCGATGTTTACTTACCTTAATTTATCAGTTATCAACATTGTTGTCCGTTTTATTTACTCTGGGAATCTTCAAGTGTAATATATCATAGCTGTGGAGGAATAAAATGTAGAATATTTCCTTCTGACCTCTACTGTACAATAAAGTGGCATATAATGGAAATACTCACGTACAAGTGGCCTCATTTGGGTTTGACAAATCAAGTGTATCATATATGCTAAAAATAAATATGTGTGAACTGCTTTTAGGAGCATGTGTGTAAATTAATAGCGGGTGAAATATCGAGTGCATCCCCTTTATTTGAATATTAAACCGTACTTGAGGAGATGCTTAGTGGGGAAGCTTGCTTTTGGACTAGAGGAATTGGAAAGAAAAGCAAATGTCTTTGTGAGTGTCCTTCAGCAACACCCTTAATCCTCAGCAGCTCTCCGGTGATTTGGATTTAGAGCTGTGTAGCTGTGCAACATGAACCAAATCTCTTTAAAAAGAGAACTGCAACTGCTACATGTCATTTCTGGACAGTCGTGTTATTTTGATGCATATTTATCTTCAAATAAAACCTACTTTACAACATTGAAGGAAATGTGGGTATTTTAAAGCAGAAAACTACTACAGGACCAATGCACTCATTTCGAAATTATTATGAAATGATAACAAAACATATTCTCTGACACTTTGCGTCAGCCAGAAAATTTGAATAGTCATCAATCTGCATTCACGTTTACTTGATTTCAACATCTTCTCCCCGTCAGCATTTGTCCAGCCGTGATCTGATTAGGGCTTTTGACAGCCTTTATACCAGAACCCTCTTCAGTGGCAGTTTTTTTTTTTGCGTCGTCGAGAGGCCCGATTCAAACGCCCTCTGCATCATCTTCACTTTCCTTTTTATAAACCTCTCATCAGCCTCCTCCTCTCTCCTTCTCGCTCGTTCCTCCTCTAGCTCACCCCGTCCCTCCCACAAATCCCTCTTCTCTCCTCTCTTCCACTTAATTTCCTCCAATTTCCTCCGCTTCCCCCACCTCTCCTCTCACTGTCTCCCTCCATTTCTGAGTTTCTTTTAGCAGTCACATAGTCAGGCATGTGAGGTGAAGGATGTAATCTGCAATCTTCACACAGTCTCTTTTAATTTTTTTTTTTTTTTTTTACATCTGTCTGTCTTTCTCTCCTTGTCTGTCTTTGTTTTTCAAATGGTGCTAATTTGACAATGAAGAGGAGGCAACACAAATTAAATTAATTTTCTGTTGTCATGAAGAAGAACCCTGTGCTGTATTGCTGTTTGTCAAGTAATCAGCCATATTTGAATGACAAACTGGATTTTATTATATTAGGAAGAACTATATATCATTTGAGGCGTCTGTGGGTGAGTGGGGAGCACGGTCGTCCTCCAATTAGAGGGGGTTGTCGGTTCGATCCCAGGCTCTGCTAACCTGCATGTCGTTGTGTCCTTGGGCAAGAAACTTAACCCAACGTTGCTCCTGTAGCTGCGACTACAGTGTGTGAATGTTAGTTACTGATGGGCAGGTGTCACTGTGTATGGTTCTCCTGTCATCAGTGTATGAATGGGTGTGAATGGGTGAATGACGTCATGTAGTGTTAAAGCGCTTTGAGTGGTCAGAAGACTAGAAAAGCGCTATACAAGCACAGTCCATTTACCATATACACAGATGCCATCCGATATATTATGTTGAAATACATTTTTACAGTTGATACATATCTAAACAATGGAAAAAATAACAAATGCAAAAGCTATATATGTCCTGAGCTTTTCTGTTTTCCCCATTTCTTAATCTTCAAGTCATAAAACTGATAAATGCCACAATTTTTATGGGTTTTCTGATAGAGATAGATTGTCAAACGTTGGTCAAAAGAAGGGCTGCATCTTAACATTACATTACATGTCATTTAGCTGACACTTTTATCCAAAGC
The DNA here is from genome assembly GCF_964276395.1 of Gasterosteus aculeatus. NCBI lineage: Eukaryota > Metazoa > Chordata > Actinopteri > Perciformes > Gasterosteidae > Gasterosteus > Gasterosteus aculeatus. Next base: position 17,206 of record NW_027554952.1, on the reverse strand, counting down.
GACTTACAGTAAGTGCATTCAACCATAGGGGTACAAACTCAGAAGAACAAGAAACAAGAAAGTGCAATTTCCTCAAATAAGCCAATTTACAATTTGCTATAGATGAGTAATGTTACAAGTACAATTTAAGTGCTACAATTTGTTAGTCTTTAGTCGAGGTAGCATTAACAAGCACTGATTCCTGAAGAGCTGATTATAGCTGATCAGCAACACCTGTGACACCTGCAGGATGGGTATATGAAACCTGCCGTGTGGCTCAGATCGTATTTTCTGTTGGTGGCTGAAGTAATGGGAGGGTTTTGGGCCTTGCTTGTTTTTGTGCTGACTGTCTGGTTCACCAAAGGTATTTCTGTCTGTTTTGGAAACATCTATTCAATGGATCTGCATTGGAGTATAGTAAATGTAATGATGACGAAGAAACCTTTGATTATATGCAACTGCTCTATTCATAGGCTCTGGTTGGCCAGTTGGTGGCACAAATGTGAATGGTAATGGGCCGCAAAGGGCAATGAGAGGTAAGAATATTGGGTGACTAAATATTTGATTAGCTTCTACTTGACACTGACATTATTTTATTACTAATAGAGCTGTCTCCTAATGAGCCCTCCATAAAGAAGGCTCTTACGCTTCACCAGTCTGAGTCTGAGTCTGTGTTCCTGCGGAAGTCAAAAGAAGGTAAGACAGTTCTGCTTAACCCTATTTGATTCATGTTTGTGTACGGCTCAGGTTCTTGAGGTCCATATTTCATTGAGGCTTTGTCTGGCTTTTGGTATTTTGACTTCATTGATTGAATGTCTTCCCTTTTAGTCCAACTGGAAACTAACGAAGTGGAGGTTAAGGCATCAGCTGCCTACCTGAAAGCTGTTGAACATGCGCATAACGACGGCGTTCCCATCGGCGCCACGCTGGGCGACTACGGCGGCTACGGCGGCGCCCTGCTCAACGGCTCGCTGGGCGACTACGGCGGCTACGGCGGCGCCCTGCTCAACGGCTCGCTGGGCGACTACGGCGGCTACGGCGACGCCCTGCTCAACGGCTCGCTGGGCGACTACGGCGGCTACGGCGACGCCCTGCTCAACGGCACGCTGGGCAACTACGGCGGCTACGGCGGCGCCCTGCTCAACGGCTCGCTGGGCGGCTACGGCGACTCCCTGCTCTACGGCGGCTACGGCGACGCCCTGCTCAACGGCACGCTGGGCGACTCTTTTACTCCAACGATACCAAACTAATAAGTTGGGTGGACCTTTTGGGGCACATTGCTTTAGTTTGTCGTGTAACTTAAGGATGTTTCTGCTTGTACCGCTGCTTTAAATAAAATGTTTGCCTCAATTTTTGGTGAAGAAGCTGAATTAGTGACTTTCATTCATTTGTAATACTCGTTTGAGGGGTACAATTTTGTATTCAAATACTTTCTCCACAAAGTTCAGGTTTAACGTAATTTCCAGTTAAATATTTTATCTAAGTCATATCTTGAATATTGTATAATTTCTGTTTGGCTACATGGTCTATCCCGCAAACATTTGTTGCTGCGCTAGCATGCTGTTAAGGCTAGTGCATAGCCAGGGTCAAGTACTCTTCACAGGAAGTCATGTGATGACATTCTGTGACCGTTCTCTTTTGGATTGGAGAACCCTGTGCTGTATTGCTGTTTGTCAAGTAATCAGCCATATTTGAATGATAAACTGGATTTTATTATATTAGGAAGAACTATATATCATTTGAGGCGTCTGTGGGTGAGTGGGGAGCACGGTCGTCCTCTAATTAGAGGGGGTTGTCTGTTCGATCCCAGGCTCTGCTAACCTGCATGTCGTTGTGTCCTTGGGCAAGAAACTTAACCCAACGTTGCTCCTGTAGCTGCGACTAGTGTGTGTGAATGGTAGTTACTGATGGGCAGGTGTCACTGTGTATGGTTCTCCTGTCATCAGTGTATGAATGGGTGTGAATGGGTGAATGACGTCATGTAGTGTTAAAGCGCTTTGAGTGGTCAGAAGACTAGAAAAGCGCTATACAAGCACAGTCCATTTACCATATACACAGATGCCATCCGATATAATGTTGAAATACATTTTTACAGTTGATACATATCTAAACAATGGAAAAAATAACAAATGCAAAAGCTATATATGTCCTGAGCTTTTCTGTTTTCCCCATTTCTTAATCTTCAAGTCATAAAACTGATAAATGCCACAATTTTTATGGGTTTTCTGATAGAGATAGATTGTCAAACGTTGGTCAAAAGAAGGGCTGCATCTTAACATTACATTACATGTCATTTAGCTGACACTTTTATCCAAAGCGACTTACAGTAAGTGCATTCAACCATAGGGGTACAAACTCAGAAGAACAAGAAACAAGAAAGTGCAATTTCCTCAAATAAGCCAATTTACAATTTGCTATAGATGAGTAATGTTACAAGTACAATTTAAGTGCTACAATTTGTTAGTCTTTAGTCGAGGTAGCATTAACAAGCACTGATTCCTGAAGAGCTGATTATAGCTGATCAGCAACACCTGTGACACCTGCAGGATGGGTATATGAAACCTGCCGTGTGGCTCAGATCGTATTTTCTGTTGGTGGCTGAAGTAATGGGAGGGTTTTGGGCCTTGCTTGTTTTTGTGCTGACTGTCTGGTTCACCAAAGGTATTTCTGTCTGTTTTGGAAACATCTATTCAATGGATCTGCATTGGAGTATAGTAAATGTAATGATGACGAAGAAACCTTTGATTATATGCAACTGCTCTATTCATAGGCTCTGGTTGGCCAGTTGGTGGCACAAATGTGAATGGTAATGGGCCGCAAAGGGCAATGAGAGGTAAGAATATTGGGTGACTAAATATTTGATTAGCTTCTACTTGACACTGACATTATTTTATTACTAATAGAGCTGTCTCCTAATGAGCCCTCCATAAAGAAGGCTCTTACGCTTCACCAGTCTGAGTCTGAGTCTGTGTTCCTGCGGAAGTCAAAAGAAGGTAAGACAGTTCTGCTTAACCCTATTTGATTCATGTTTGTGTACGGCTCAGGTTCTTGAGGTCCATATTTCATTGAGGCTTTGTCTGGCTTTTGGTATTTTGACTTCATTGATTGAATGTCTTCCCTTTTAGTCCAACTGGAAACTAACGAAGTGGAGGTTAAGGCATCAGCTGCCTACCTGAAAGCTGTTGAACATGCGCATAACGACGGCGTTCCCATCGGCGCCACGCTGGGCGACTACGGCGGCTACGGCGGCGCCCTGCTCAACGGCTCGCTGGGCGACTACGGCGGCTACGGCGGCGCCCTGCTCAACGGCTCGCTGGGCGACTACGGCGGCTACGGCGACGCCCTGCTCAACGGCTCGCTGGGCGACTACGGCGGCTACGGCGACGCCCTGCTCAACGGCACGCTGGGCAACTACGGCGGCTACGGCGGCGCCCTGCTCAACGGCTCGCTGGGCGGCTACGGCGACTCCCTGCTCTACGGCGGCTACGGCGACGCCCTGCTCAACGGCACGCTGGGCGACTCTTTTACTCCAACGATACCAAACTAATAAGTTGGGTGGACCTTTTGGGGCACATTGCTTTAGTTTGTCGTGTAACTTAAGGATGTTTCTGCTTGTACCGCTGCTTTAAATAAAATGTTTGCCTCAATTTTTGGTGAAGAAGCTGAATTAGTGACTTTCATTCATTTGTAATACTCGTTTGAGGGGTACAATTTTGTATTCAAATACTTTCTCCACAAAGTTCAGGTTTAACGTAATTTCCAGTTAAATATTTTATCTAAGTCATATCTTGAATATTGTATAATTTCTGTTTGGCTACATGGTCTATCCCGCAAACATTTGTTGCTGCGCTAGCATGCTGTTAAGGCTAGTGCATAGCCAGGGTCAAGTACTCTTCACAGGAAGTCATGTGATGACATTCTGTGACCGTTCTCTTTTGGATTGGAGAACCCTGTGCTGTATTGCTGTTTGTCAAGTAATCAGCCATATTTGAATGATAAACTGGATTTTATTATATTAGGAAGAACTATATATCATTTGAGGCGTCTGTGGGTGAGTGGGGAGCACGGTCGTCCTCTAATTAGAGGGGGTTGTCTGTTCGATCCCAGGCTCTGCTAACCTGCATGTCGTTGTGTCCTTGGGCAAGAAACTTAACCCAACGTTGCTCCTGTAGCTGCGACTAGTGTGTGTGAATGGTAGTTACTGATGGGCAGGTGTCACTGTGTATGGTTCTCCTGTCATCAGTGTATGAATGGGTGTGAATGGGTGAATGACGTCATGTAGTGTTAAAGCGCTTTGAGTGGTCAGAAGACTAGAAAAGCGCTATACAAGCACAGTCCATTTACCATATACACAGATGCCATCCGATATAATGTTGAAATACATTTTTACAGTTGATACATATCTAAACAATGGAAAAAATAACAAATGCAAAAGCTATATATGTCCTGAGCTTTTCTGTTTTCCCCATTTCTTAATCTTCAAGTCATAAAACTGATAAATGCCACAATTTTTATGGGTTTTCTGATAGAGATAGATTGTCAAACGTTGGTCAAAAGAAGGGCTGCATCTTAACATTACATTACATGTCATTTAGCTGACACTTTTATCCAAAGCGACTTACAGTAAGTGCATTCAACCATAGGGGTACAAACTCAGAAGAACAAGAAACAAGAAAGTGCAATTTCCTCAAATAAGCCAATTTACAATTTGCTATAGATGAGTAATGTTACAAGTACAATTTAAGTGCTACAATTTGTTAGTCTTTAGTCGAGGTAGCATTAACAAGCACTGATTCCTGAAGAGCTGATTATAGCTGATCAGCAACACCTGTGACACCTGCAGGATGGGTATATGAAACCTGCCGTGTGGCTCAGATCGTATTTTCTGTTGGTGGCTGAAGTAATGGGAGGGTTTTGGGCCTTGCTTGTTTTTGTGCTGACTGTCTGGTTCACCAAAGGTATTTCTGTCTGTTTTGGAAACATCTATTCAATGGATCTGCATTGGAGTATAGTAAATGTAATGATGACGAAGAAACCTTTGATTATATGCAACTGCTCTATTCATAGGCTCTGGTTGGCCAGTTGGTGGCACAAATGTGAATGGTAATGGGCCGCAAAGGGCAATGAGAGGTAAGAATATTGGGTGACTAAATATTTGATTAGCTTCTACTTGACACTGACATTATTTTATTACTAATAGAGCTGTCTCCTAATGAGCCCTCCATAAAGAAGGCTCTTACGCTTCACCAGTCTGAGTCTGAGTCTGTGTTCCTGCGGAAGTCAAAAGAAGGTAAGACAGTTCTGCTTAACCCTATTTGATTCATGTTTGTGTACGGCTCAGGTTCTTGAGGTCCATATTTCATTGAGGCTTTGTCTGGCTTTTGGTATTTTGACTTCATTGATTGAATGTCTTCCCTTTTAGTCCAACTGGAAACTAACGAAGTGGAGGTTAAGGCATCAGCTGCCTACCTGAAAGCTGTTGAACATGCGCATAACGACGGCGTTCCCATCGGCGCCACGCTGGGCGACTACGGCGGCTACGGCGGCTACGGCGACGCCCTGGTCAACGGCTCGCTGGGCGACTACGGCGGCGGCTACAGCGACGCCCTGCTCAACGGCTCGCTGGGCGGCTACGGCGACGCCCTGCTCAACGGCTCGCTGGGCGACTACGGCGGCGGCTACAGCGACGCCCTGCTCAACGGCTCGCTGGGCGGCTACGGCGACGCCCTGCTCAACGGCTCGCTGGGCGACTACGGCGGCGGCTACGGCGACGCCCTGCTCAACGGCTCGCTGGGCGACTACGGCGGCGGCTACGGCGACGCCCTGCTCAACGGCTCGCTGGGCGACTACGGCGGCGGCTACGGCGACGCCCTGCTCAACGGCTCGCTGGGCGACTACGGCGGCGGCTACGGCGACGCCCTGCTCAACGGCTCGCTGGGCGACTACGGCGGCGGCGACGCCCTGCTCAACGGCTCGCTGGGCGACTACGGCGGCGGCGACGCCCTGCTCAACGGCTCGCTGGGCGACTACGGCGGCGGCGACGCCCTGCTCAACGGCTCGCTGGGCGACTACGGCGGCGGCTACGGCGACGCCCTGCTCAACGGCTCGCTGGGCGACTACGGCGGCGGCTACGGCGACGCCCTGCTCAACGGCACGCTGGGCGACTACGGCGGCGGCTACGGCGACGCCCTGCTCAACGGCACGCTGGGCGACTACGGCGGCTACGGCGACGCCCTGCTCAACGGCTCGCTGGGCGACTACGGCGGCGCCCTGCTCAACGGCACGCTGGGCGACTCTTTTACTCCAACGATACCAAACTAATAAGTTGGGTGGACCTTTTGGGGCACATTGCTTTAGTTTGTCGTGTAACTTAAGGATGTTTCTGCTTGTACCGCTGCTTTAAATAAAATGTTTGCCTCAATTTTTGGTGAAGAAGCTGAATTAGTGACTTTCATTCATTTGTAATACTCGTTTGAGGGGTACAATTTTGTATTCAAATACTTTCTCCACAAAGTTCAGGTTTAACGTAATTTCCAGTTAAATATTTTATCTAAGTCATATCTTGAATATTGTATAATTTCTGTTTGGCTACATGGTCTATCCCGCAAACATTTGTTGCTGCGCTAGCATCCTGTTAAGGCTAGTGCATAGCCAGGGTCAAGTACTCTTCACAGGAAGTCATGTGATGACATTCTGTGAACGTTCACTTTTGTGAGGTTTGTCAGCGCTTTGTGTACATGGAGCCTAAACCTGAATGCTACACTATACCATATTTTGAGGAAGTATTTTCTATATTTTGAATACAAAATGGCACAAGTATTTTGTGTTCGTTGTTAATTGAAGGGTATTTTGTAACTTATATTTTGATGTGTTTTTGCCCATCCCTGCATATAACCCAACCCAAAAGTAAAGCATGCAGGGAAGTTTGTCGTAGATTTGCCTAAATAAAGCACCAGGTTGACTGGATTTTTTTTAAACAATTGTAGATTTTTGAGGTTTACTCTTAGAGTAATATCTAATGCACTTGTGCAAAGAAGACATGCAGAAAAGATTTTAGATATTTGGGATTTTGGTCTAAAAGCAACCCTGTTTCAGCTTTTACTTAATGTAACTTCGTCAGATTCTGTTTCTTCGAGATCTCTACCATCTTTAAAGAACATATCCCATGATGGTTTCTCCTGTGTCATGCATGCTCTGTCTTCGTTCACTTTCTTTCCGAATCAGATGTATGTAACTGCAGTTGTAAGGTTCAATAACCTTCAGTGTCCATTCTGCATGTTTCTAAGTCGCTCAAATTTATAAAGCTTGAGCCCCCTGGGGCTAAGAAAGTCCACAGAGAGGGGGAGAGAGAGGGAGACATTATCTGTGCAATTTCAAGCTGTGTCCATCATGTGGCAGTGTGCAGCTTCTTAGGTGCTACTGTCACAATGGAACAGAGCCAGTCAAAGTCAGCCTAATCCCCCACACACACACGCACAGACACTCCATGTCTGGTTTTTATCTCTGTGTGCAGCTTGGAGCTTACAGCGTGCCCCCCCTGCGCCCCCCCCCCCCGCATCCTCTTGCATCTCTTTGATGCCTCTCTGGAAACACAGGACCTGCTAATGGAGACAAGGAAAAGGCTTCTCACTACACTTCCTTCTCGTCATTCGAGCCAATTCATTACTATAATGTTCGAAAGGAGGGGAGAAAAAGGAAGGAAAAAATTAAACTGTTTTTTTTTTTGGCAGAATAATGCTGTACAATGACAGATGAACGTAACAAATTGTATTGATATTGAAGACCTGCAGAAGAAGAACAAGGACTAGTACATTTTTCTGTGTAAATATGAAGAAAATGTGATTTTTGTTGGTTTATTTATTGAGGTAGATGGTCTCTCGTTCTCACTTTCTTCTGTTTTTTTTCTTTTCTTATACGTTCATTTTGATAAAACAAACCTCGAAATTTGTCTTTACTGTAATCTACTGTAATCTGCCTCCTAGAAAAAAAGGACTATTTTTTTAAATTAAAAATAACTTATACAGAATGAGCTGAGCTTGAGTCCAATCTTGACCTCAGTTACAGCAGTTGAGTAAACCATCTGCACCAAATGGTCTATTTGGTTTCTGCTGAGGAGCCTTCAGGGCTTTAATTCCGATGGTGACCAATCTAATGATACAATGCTAACATTGTGCCAAGAGTTTAGAAAGGGTGCTTTGTCGTTGGCCATGAATAAAGCAATGTCCATTAAGAAACTTTTTTTTTTATTATTTTGTCTTTACAAACTTCACCGGTCTGCACAGAGCGCTGACCTCATTTGATTTGCTGTATTTAAGCTTTGGTAGTTGGAGAAAAGATTAAGGCATTGAAAAGAAAAGTATCCAAACTGGAAACCCAATCCTGAGGTAACAACTTTTTTCCAATAAAAGCAGGTTGTGAAACCAGCTACAAAAGTCACTGAATCTAGTTAGAAATTTCCCGGCAAAGTCGGCAACACTGTCCCTTCAGGCCGCTCCTCTAAAGTTCTCTTATGAATAAATGAATCAGAAGGGAAGTAAACAACAAACATGGCTATTGTTAATACTCACTGCTTTTAAGCTAGCAGCTTGAAGAAGGACTGATGCTCAATTAGTGCATGAGTGGAATGTACGCAGGCAGGTAGGTGCTTTTTAATGTGTTAGAACATTAGAGCATTGGATTTATTAAAAGCTGTAAGCTGAAAATGTCAACAAGTATAACTCATCTCTTTCCTAAACCGCCATGGCTTTAAATAAACAAGTTACTTACACATAGACACACACACACACACACACACTCACAGAGACGTATATATATTTCCCAAATAGATCACATGACCCATTTACTGATAAATATATAGGTATCAGTCTTTCCCCCACAAACACACGCTGCCTCTTCCTGTCACACTTTCAGAGTCAGTGATCCTTACAGTGCAATCTGAGTGACAGTTTGATTTATAGTGTTATGTTGTGCGTCAGTTTGAGCCAAAACCCCGGCTGAGAAAAAAGCAGGAAACGATCAATTATTACCTTTCATGTCTTTATTCCACAGCAACATCCCTGTGAAATTCAGCACAAGGATCAGCAAACCTTATGTTTATCATTACAACAAAGAGGATGACGGATTGGAGATCATGACAAAGTAGTTCAATATTTTCCTGCATGAGATATTCCGAAGGATGACAAAGGGAACGATTTAGATTTGTGTGAAAAGTTTAAATTAGCTCCAACTTGACAAGCTACAACGTTTAAGTGCTCGGGTTGATGTGTCAATAGCACGGTAGAGTACAACACAAAGATAACAAGGGCCCGTCTGTTGCATAACATGCACTTTAACATCCTTATGTATTTAAATCAGAGCACTTAGGTATGATTTTGAATGCAGGACTTTTACTTGTGATGGATTATTATTACAGTGAGGTTAAAGCATCTGAATACTCCCTCGCTCAGTTATACTACAATCCAAAATTGCCTTAAAATGCCTTCAGTCTGTGTCGCGTTCAAAACCCCTGTCAAAAATATTGACCTCCATATTGATGTTTATTAAGTTTCAGGAGTGGCTTCGTCAAACAAGTTTGCTTCAGGGGGAATCTCTCCCTGCACGAAGAGGTGATGAGTCAGTGGCTGACACGCAGAACACGTTGGATGGATATGCTTTTATATTTTGGGGAAGGGACAATGAGATGTTCTTTCTGCAGGCATACTTAATTTAAATCAAACAAGACCAGAAGTGACAGCACTTCAGCAAGTCAGAGGGGTGTACGATGATGTTCTGACCTCACTACTTTAAAATAGTTTGTTGGTCAGCGTGGCCTCAGATCAGCAACCGAGTGCAGTATAAAGATTTAAAAAAAAAAGGTGAAGTTCACAACTCTGGAATGTGAGGGTGCAGTTGTCAAGGTGAATGGATTGATTAACAAAAGTGTCTGAGGCCGTGTTTGTGTTGTGTCCTCAACATGCGTTACTTGGGAAGCCTCAGACTATCACACACAAGTTACCCTCTATTCTTTGTTACAACTAAAACTGTTAATTTATCTCAAATGTCACACTGCTTTTTCAAGCATCATGAGCAACCTTTGGGTTTTGAGTCAAAGACCATTTTGGGTCACACTCAGCGTTCCATTCTTTCGTTATGGAACGGGCAAATATTCAATCATCTATCAATAGTTATTTAAAACCTTTGTTTGATCTTTTAAACATGCATTGAAACATATGGCACGCAACAAACAAAAAAGGATTCTTTATTTCACATACATGTTTATTCTGCTTTTCTTTCATTGATCTCATTGTTCCTTAGTGGCAATTAAGAGTATCTACATAAGAAGCATATTCCACAATGCTGCAACATGCACATGCTGAAAGCGGAATGGCGGCGTGTCTCAGTTCGAAACTGTAATCAGGGAAATCAGCTGCTCCAGTGTTGGCTGGAACGGAAACCAGCAGACTCTTCAGCCTCAATGGCACATGATTGAAAACCTTTGGTATTATGTTCAGGCGTGTGTGCCTGCTTTTTTTACTCTGACTAACCAGGCTGACATTTCGGGAAAGTGGTTCTGCACATTGCTTAGCAATATGTGACACAAGAACCAGACTTGGCTGATGATTGTAATTCTAGTCACCAACTCCTATATGTGTCGGTACATTATATAGTTTGAGCCTTTTACTCCTTTTTCTTCAAATGCATTTGTTAGTTGAGTCCATACTAATAGCAAATGAGCAACTTACTCATTATCATTTAATGCTAGCCATTAGAAAATGGACATCTCTGTAAATATTATTATTGTATACTGCATTTCCACGGAAACACACTATTGCTAACTCTGATGTTCAGGTTCATGACAAATACAATAGGTATTTCTTCTTGTACAGTAATGCAACCCACAATGGAATGTAGCCATTTATATTACTGTACAATGGAAATTAAAGTCAGAGACAAATAAACAATAATATCTTCATATATATCTTCAAATATTCCCTAGCACCCAATGTCAAATTGATCCTTGATATTAAAACATTTCAAGTCAGGAATTGATATAAAATCAGAAAATGTTTCCTAATAATACCCAAGATACATTTCAAAATGACAAAATGAATGAAGTTTTTTTCCACAAATCACATGCTCATAATGATGACTGAAGATCTTAAATTACATATAGAGACATTACAATCACATCTCTGTGATCACTAATACGCAAGTGCTTTAACTTACCTCCCAGAAAATACGCTAGCACCTTTTGTTTTTTTACCTTATGATGAAAAATGGGATTATTTAGTACTCCCTATGGAGCCATTGTGACAAACTGCCATTTGCATGATTGTTCTGTTTACCCACATGCTCAGTATTCCTACACACACAACTATTTTTCCTTAAAAAGATATTGCCAATCTATTCATATAACGTAATTCTAATGCTGTCATTGGTGGCCTACTTTTATGAGAGCAAACCATTAATCACTCAGCCCGAGAGGAGAGCAGCAACCTGCTACAAACCAAAGGACGCCATGCGGTTGGGGTACCAGAGGATCCCCTGTCTCTAACTGGAACAATGACACACATCACTAAGTGCTGAGCCTATGGAAGGTAACTCGCTGAGAAACACAGGGATGTGTGTGTGTGTGTGTGTGTGTGTGTGTGGACTGTGGGTGTTTTGTGGTAGACCGCTGGCCCATTCGATACACAAAGGACTTGTTTTGGAAGTGACAGATTAATTGCTGGTTTCAGCTCAACCCTGAATACACTCTAGTATCTGTACCCATGGGTGGTAGAAGCCAGAGCCTCAAATGAATCAAACAGGAGCTGAAAAGGCAATGCAGACAAAAACAGCGTTGGCAAGAGCTAAATTCAAAAGACAAGGCTGTATGTAAATAGGAGCCAATTTGGTTGGTTGGTCAGTCAGTAACTTTTTTCCAGACTGATACATTTAAAAAACTGGTTTTGAGGAAAAGGTTACCACATATACTTGGCAAAGCTTTCAAGAGGTGAACGCACCCCCCAAAAAATGCAGTGAATATTCATTTTGTCGCCAAGCCATATACTGTAGTTCTCCAACGACATTTAGCAGAAAGGCCGAGCAACACGCAGACGTAGGGGAAAGCATGCTTGGACGATTAACATGTTAGGAGATTAACATTCATCTGTATATCGGCTTCAGAATGTTCTTTTCAGTGGTGTTTTGCAAGCATATTTTTAAAATCCGTTATAAATTGGAGCCAAGGACATTCATCTCCAGCTAGCTGAAGTTACATCTTTAACTTGTAGATTGAAGACGTAGTACCATTTACCCACCTAGAAACGCTTAAATACAAGTAGCAGTCTCCATCAAATATCCATTTTACAATGGATTTTTGATGGATTGCCCCAGAAACTGGTGCACAACATTCATGCTCCTGTACATTATATACCGAGACTGTGATCATCAGTAATAAAATAATATAAAATAGTTATAGCTTCATCACAATCTTTCCTGATGGGAGCATTTTTGGTCGTGCCTCTGGGAGAGAATGTTATCAAGTTAATGTAAAACTAACACCATTACGTCCGTCAAGCAGAACAGCTTAACAGCAGGGAGCCGCGTTCTCAATAACTACTCTCCCACTGTTTCTCGTTACAGATTATAAACTCTATGTCAAGTAGCACTTCACTTCATGTTGCCCTCCGTAAATGTACATTCATCACCCACACATTAAAAAAAGCAGGCAACTTGTCTCAGTTCATGTTAGTTAATAAAAAAGAACCTTTTACATTTAAGTGTGTATACTACATGTTTTAGCGCAAAAAGTAACACGTACTGTATGTGAATATTGAACCGGTCAATAACACAAATTTTGTTTAACGTCATCTCTTATCGTGTGCCTTCTATTTTCAGTTTTCCTCTTTTCCTTTGTGCACTATGTGCTTGAACGTACGCTTCCAAGGCATGTATTCATTTTACAATGTTTGTAACTGGATAACTGAATTACTCCTATATTTCACAAGTTACTATGTCCTCCATGACAAAGTATGCATTCCTACAAACATTGCTTACTTCATATCACACCTGACGTTTTATCCATTTGTTTTAAATCAACAAAGTAGCATGTTACATATAAACATATTAACATACATCTTTCTCTCCACCCAAGCAAATATATTCTAAATATTCCAAAGCCAGACTTCCAGCTGAGGGGAGCCCTGATGTTAATGTGTGTTAAACAGCCAGGTTAGAGTATCCCATTAAGAATGGATGGATGAATAGTGAGTTATGGATGGAGGGGAGACTCTGGGTCATATTCTGCATCCTCTCTTTCTCTCTCGCCATGAGTCACATGCGGTCAGGCTAGTCACTGGATCCTCTCGTCCACTAGAGGCCGAATCCGTTCACAGGGACTCCATGCAGTAGCACAGACTGACACGTGGTAGATTAACAAATATCAGACGCTGCCTCGTTTAAGGGCAGAAGAATCCGTTGCTCCAGTTTTTTCTAATGCTAACATACTGATAAATATTAACCATGTATTCAATAAATGACCTATATTAATATGTCTTAGGGTCCGGATGAGTATGGATGAGTGAGCTGGTAGGAGGATTGGAGTGATGACCTTTCTGGAGGTGTAATTGACCCAATTTAATGAGTACTTTAGAATGGGTCACTCAACAACCCGAATAATCTGACATTCAAGAAAAACCCACTTGGGTACAGGCAGAACAATGATTCATAACAGAGATATGTAATGTATCTCTAATTTACTATGTTTGGTGCTCTGGAGTTTACAAACCTGCACTATTCATTCTTCTCTCATATTGAGCATGGGATTGGCATTATAGTGTAACATCAAACTTATGTTTGCTCCAAAGAAATCAAGGTTAGTATTTACTCTACTAACTGTGTCTACTTACTATGTACAATTTCAGCTTCACCTTATATATTACAGGACAAAAAGAAGACAAACAGCAGTGTGACCATTAGCAAAATTACAGCAAAATATATTTAAATTCAGTCAGGAGGTCAAAATAACCATTTCTCTTCTCTGTTGGGTCTGAATATAGTGGAGGGGGGTGGAATAATATTGGTAGAAACACACACACACACACACACACACACATGCACACACGCACACACGCACACAAACACACAAACACAAAAATTCATCAGAGCAATAGAAAGCTCATACTGAGTGAATTATTGCTCCAGATGTAACGCTGATGTAACGTGATGCAACACTGGCGGCAGACAGAAACCAAAATGCAAAACACACAATGAAAATGGTGAAAAGTCTTGAAGGATTTTCAAAATCTGGTATGGAATCACCTGTTTCTCCATTTCTTATTTATTTGAGTTCTTCTCATTGGGGAATCTCCTGGAGATATCTTTACATTCTTCATGTCATTCCTTTTTGAGGAGGTGACATCTTTGCATATTGGTCGTGATGTACAGTAAGCAAGTGCATGGCAGACTGTTAATGAAGTGCATTGAAAATAAGACATCTGAGGATGAACTCAACGAGTAGTGACTTACTAGTGAAAGAAACACGGTCTCCTCCTTAGTCAGAAGTGATTAGCCACTTGTTGACGGACTGCAGCCTGACCTGTAAATTCTGATTTAAATCTAATTCAGGCCGCACTGATTTCAGGAGATGAACGAGACTCTTACAAACGAGCTACAGTTTGAGATAATATCTTCCCCCACCAGAGAAGTTCACGTTTCCAACTGGAAATATGCACACGACACAACAATATGTGACAAACCGACCCCATGCCTTCATGTATATTAGCTAACAACTACAATAGTTTCTGCTGCTGACCCAAACCAAACAACCCGTGAGGCTGAAAGACTCAGCAGCCCGAAACCAATAATAAGGGTAATGAGTCAATGCAGCTTGAGATCATTAAAATGAACAGTGCTACCATCTGAATGAGCCTCAGGCACCATGTTTACTGATTTATGATTAAATCTGTGCATTGTATATTAGATCATTTAATTGTCAATTATGATAGAACTTTGTAATGAGATTTCACAATTATCCGACGCTTTTCCCCCCATGGGGCCAAAGCTATTGAGTCAAAAAGACTGTGGTTCACTGATGTGTTTTGTTGGAATAAAGCAAGCTTTTAATTGATTTTTCCTCCAGCAAGATCAAATCATTTCTGAAGAAACTGATAGAAAGAAACCTTTGTATTTAATGTATCATATCATCAACCTTGCTGTGAGTGTTATCAACATTTCTCCACAGTTCGGTCAATTGAGGATCTTTGCAGCTTTTATAAACCATTTGAAATGAAGGAAATGGCTTATGTCAACCAACAATTCTACCAAACCCAAATCATGTTCCATGGATTAGACGATAAAGGAATCCTTGCCTGGTACAAACTTTAAACGTTACATTGAGCCGAACGCACCACAAAGACCTCCCATCAAACAAAATCTTGATTCTACGCATGGTCAGGAACAGTGAAAAGAGGAATTTAGTTTTTGTGTATTTTGTGATGGAGGCTGTCACTGCACGTTTACTGTTTTGAGAGACTCCTCCTGTAACTCTAAACCCTTCGGCTTGGAAAGGTTGCTGGCTTTGGTGTATCTTCTGAATCCAGCAGCTTGGGTCAAGAGTTCTACAAATGGTGGGTCTCACACTGAGCTAGCAAATGAACATTTGCAATAAAGCTGTTGTGATGCTCTCAGCTGTGTTTTTTGATGTAAAAATAGGTTTCAGTAGGTTTCACTGGTGCTGTAGAGAAATACAGGGAGAAAAGGAAAAAAATAAACAGACAGTTGAAGCAACTCAACATAACAATCCTAAAGGGCATATAATGGTGTGTAAATGTACCCATTATATCATGTCTTCAAAAATGACTTGAAATGACAAAAACTAGAAATACACTACAACATATTACTAGTTTCTGCTAACAATCCACCAATGCAATGCTCCACATTCTAAAGATTCTAGATTGTAGCGAAAATAATCACAGTTGTCGGAGTTGACTGGGAGTAATTAAAGCGACCAATGTATTAGTGCGTTGTTAACAATATACAAAAAGAAAGACAAAGAGCGTTGAGGGTCTTTAAGCTGATGCTTCTTGGATAGGTTCTCTGTATTCATGGAATGCAGTCTCGTTCCCCCCCTCAGCATATGCAGCTAGAGAAGGGGAGAAGAAGGCACGGTGATGCAGACTAGCATAGTATAAAGGCATCATGGATCATCAGCTCCCATCGCTGCTGGGCCTTGTGCTTTTCTCCTAGCGCAATTCAAAGCATTCACTAACTTTATGAAAAGGACCATGGATTACAGCCCCCTGGTGCCCACTGCACTATGAAATGTAGTAAATGCTGACGAGTGAATGCCGTGAGGGCTTTCTCTTCAAATACCCATTGGCCTCAGCTCCTCTTGCGTTATGCCTCAGTTCACCGAGAGCCCCGAGAGCCTTACAAACTGTGACACAGTGACACAGAGATGACAAAAGATGTGTTTCTGTAGTAAAGATGAACATTGTTAAGGAGGGTTGACATTGTCCAAATGTTGTTTTTCCAGGAGTGGCCCATCTATTTTTGATACATACAGTAGCTGTCAGCTTTTTAGACGATATCACCCAAAATCACAGGGCATGTACAGTTTACATTGCTGAAAATATTGGAAAGAATAAAGCCAGGGGAGCAAGACACACAGTAGAACACCCAGACATCCCACATTTCATTTCATTACAGGTCATTTAGCTGACGCTTTTATCCAAAGCGACTTACATTACATTTTAAACCCATGGCTCCAAACCTCCAACCTTGCACTTCCCAGCACACCCGCTCTACCCTCTGCGCCACGACGACGACCCACATTTCAGAGGTAACTGTTTCCAATAGCAGTGGTTGCTACTACAGACGGGCTGGGTGAACGGGAAAGATGGGGCGGAACCTTCTCCCTTTCGACCTCCTTCAAGGATGTGACTGACCTTGAACCGGCCAAACTTACAAATGCTGGGCTTCTGAAATTGAAGGAAGGCAAGAGAAAAAGCCCCTGTGAGTGCCAATAAAACACAAACAAAAGCCATGCCTGTAAAGCCTTTCAGTCTTATTTCGATAACCTTCACAGATCACAAGTTTTTCTGTAATAAAATGTCATCATGAATATCATAATATGGCAGGCTAGTGTGCCGGTACACCATGAAACAATAATACTACAGGTACAGAAGTACACACTTCTGATGAGCAAAATGTTCCACATCTCTACAAACAGAGTAGGTGAAACCACGTAATTTATCCTCAAAAT